>NC_071114.1:31730000-31752500 GCF_024256425.1 Clarias gariepinus
CACCTCTCAAGATGGGCCGGGTAGCTGGGAGTACTGTAGAACCGTAATCGGGCCCTGAAAGTTAGGCCCGACAGATATCGTCCTGAGCCCGACAAGTACATTTTGATTGACAGCCTTTTAAACCATCGGGTCCTGTCGGGTCTCGTCGGGCTCGAGCAAAGATCTTCAGCTCTAGCTGGGAGACAAAACCTGATCACTGATCGCTCGTACCGTCAGCATTCGTTTGTTGAGTCACACGAGTTCAATGAAAACACACGCGTACTGGGATTAAACCCAGCTCGTGAAGTTCAGTGAACCTCCGTGCAGACTGGAGTCGAGTGACTTCATGAACGCCGTCAGCATGTTTAAGCCCTCAGACCCCCCGAGGTTTTGTGGCTCTCGGGAACATCGATCCTGAATTCTGTTCAACAGCAGGAGATTTTTTTCAGAGAAAAAGCTGCAGAACGCAAAATCAATGCTCCTTAATGACAAGCTCACCTCACGGCGGGGCCTCCGGCTCGGGGTAGAGATGAGCACCGCGACCTTTACAAGGTGACTATCTGCATTATTACTGACGTTACACACACACTGAGGGGTTCAGCAGCACACATGTGTGTGTGTGTGTGTGTGTCTGAGAAAACACTCGACTTGACACCGTGTAACCTACACATCAACTAATCATGTAGAATATTAAGGGAAGATGCGGTGTATATCAAATAAAAACAACACAGAAAGTCAATAGAAGTCACCAGATGACATCATTAACTAATTTGCATATTTAGATTTATTGATTTTATTTAAAAAGCAAATAAAAATAGTGCAGTGTATTCATGTTTCTTCCTCAAATAACCTAAGAGACGAACAAAACAACTAATTAACAGACTTTAATAAAATGCACACACACACACACACACACACACACACACACACACACACACTTGAGCTCAATTATTCTAGTCTCTCTCTCTCTCTCTCTTTCTTCTATGACTTGTCCAAGGAGAGGCACTCCAAGGTGCTGCTAATTTCGGTTGCCATAGCAACACCTATGGGCACACGGTTGCTACGGTAATATCGCTGCATCCGTCCTAGTAAAGTGACGGCTGTTTTTCCTGGAGATGTGTGTGGCGTCATTGGTGATGTCGTCAAATTTATTCATATTCATAATGTGTTTCCTACATCCTCTAATTTACTTCATCTTTATTTTACATTCCAAAGAGAAAGAAAGATGAAAGAGAAGAACAAACAAAAGAGTTTAATAAATATATGAACCTCAGGATTATTTACATTTTTTAATTAAAGGGGAAATAATGCATATCGAATATATTTTGGTGATATTCTGGTTATTGTAAATAAATTAAGTACGAAATGAAGTGATAGAATCTCAGGTTTACATTTCAGTATAAAGGTACCGAGTGATGTTTCCTCTGGTCAGACTTCCCTGTTTTTCCGACTGCATTTATCATTTTATTAAAAACACTCAGTTTAACAGTTGCGTGTCGGTGATATCCTGGCGTGTGCTCCTGCTGAGCGCCGCCTCCTCCCTCTTCCTCACAGAGTGAAACAGCGCCCCCTAAACGTCCCGTGATGAAGGTGTGGTGAAACGTGGTACTAATTCAACTCAATTCAATTTTTATTTGTTTAGCGCTTTTAACAATTAACATTATCGCAAAGCAGCTTTACACAATCAGAAGAATTATTTAAGTTATTTAGGTATTACACTCCTCTGGTTATTAATAAATATAGAATCAATCAATCAGTCAATCAATCAGTTGGATGAGTCTATCATCATGCCGCTGTCAAACTCTGATCTGTCGGGACGAGACATTTTGTTTTGATGTTACCGTTAGCAACCAGACGGAGGTGTTAGACAGGGTGAAGATTTTTAGGGAAAGAGAAACTTTTTTAAATATAAACTTCCAGTAGAGCAACAACTTAAGATTAAATCTGACCTCAGGGTTAAAGCCAAGACGAGGGCTGTGTACAGAGCGGAGAAAAGCTCGTAGCGCTCGTAGCGCTAAACTGTTTTAGCTAGGTCTTCTCTTTTACAGGATTTTACAGGATTTGTTACAGGACTGTAAATAAACAACACGGGTATAATGAACACTGGGACTAGTTTTAAACGATGAAGTTTGTAAAGTGTGAGTTTAATACATGAAGCTACTTTATCATAAGAATGTTAATTTAGCGCCCGTCAATTGAGTGTGTAATAAATACTTCTGTTATACAATATTAGACCTGTACTGAGCATTGAGCAGCTGGATACGCACATCTGTGTGGGGAAACTGTGTGTGTGTGCGCGCGTGTGTGTGTGTGTGCGTGTGTGTGCGTATGTGTGTACAAATGTGCAGGTGTGGATTTTCTTATATTCATAAGCGGTTAAAGCGGTGACACACACTGTAAAACAAGTTTGTTTGTTTGTTTAAGAACAGAGATTAGAGATCAGATGGTTTACAGGAAAAGCATCACTTTAGGTTTAAAATTTAAATCCACTTTCAGATATAAACTAACAATACTTTTGTTTGTTTTAAACTTGTCATGTGACCCCGCCAGGAATTCACAGGCTCATCTACGTGCACAGACGGTGTTTACAGCGCATCCTTGTGGCTGGACTACTTAACCACACACACACACACACACACACACTGCTATTTACAGCCACATTTCCACTTAAACATCACATCTAGATTTTACAGCTGAATAATTAAAGAAGTGTGTGTGTGTGTGTGTGTGTGTGTGTGTGTGTGTGTGTGTGTGTGTGAGAAAGAGAGAGATGGTTAATAAACTGACATCTTTCTCATGTCTGACACACTTGACGCAGCCTGTTACTATGGCAACCACACCAAAAAAATGATCACATAAATTTGCATATAACTTTAACTTCCTTCCTGATGTGTGTCTAAGCGCTCGTCCTGGTGTCAGCTGTACACACTGCGTGAAAGTTAAATCAGGAACACGAGATTCTCATCCAGCAGGAACTCACGCTTACAGTAAGTGCAAAGAGCAAAGATATGTTAAATACAAAACACTGCTGTGAAAAGGGTTCTTTTGTACTTACTTAAGTTATTGAGATCATCAAACTAATTGTAATATTACACAAAGGTAACCCGAGTAACCACAAAATGCAATTTTATTTAATTTATTGAGACAAAAAAAGGTTGTACGGACCTTAGGGGCCCTATGGGAAAAAGTAAACGCCCCCAGACCTACTAACTGTTTGTGCCACGTTCTGCATCACAACTGCAATGGAGTGGTAACTGGTGATGGGTTCTTCACATCACTGTGGAGGAGTTTTGGTCCATTTTTCTTTGCAGAATTGTTTTATTTCAGCAACATTGGAGGGTTTAACCTGTTTAAGGTCGCACCGGAACCGTAATTTTGTATTTTTGAGCCATTCAGAAGCGGACTTGCTGTGTTTTGGATCGTTGTGCTGCTGCAGAACCCGAGTGCGCTCGAACCCGAGGTGATGAACTGATGGCTGCACTTTCTCCTCCAGGACTGTCTGGTGGAGCTCAGAATTCACGGTACCATCAATCACGGCGAGTCGTCCAGGTCCCGAAGCCGCAAAGCCCCAGATCATCACACTACTAGACTACTACAGTTTTGTACTAAGTGTACAATGTGTACTAAGTTTTGTCTCATCAGTCCACAGAATTCTGACCCAAAAGTCTTGGGGATAATCAAGACGTTTTTTTGGCCCATGTAAGATTCGGACGGGACTAGTTCTACAGGGGGTCCTTAGAGAAATTTCTGTTTCACAGACGTACTTTGTGATTTCAATCCCGTCTGAGTCAGCCATGTCTGTCCTTCTCTCACACGAGCTCAGTAAAAGTTACAGAGCAAATATAAAGTGATTTCTTGATTCAGCAGGTCAGGCAGTAACCCCAGGTCCTGGTGTGAACTTAACTTAGCTCGCCAATAAATGTGGTTAATCACGGTTAGTTTACAACTTAGCGGGGTCAGTTAAGTTCGGAACAAGTTTTTTCCTTAATATATTTTTTTTTTTTTTCGAATAAAAAAAATCCATTTTGTATTTACTCGGGTTATCTTTATGGAATATTAAATGATGAGCTGAATCATTTCAATAACAAAAGAATCAGGAAGGAGCAAAAACCTTTTCATTCCATCAATAATAAATATAATACAATATAATATAAGTTTCAGGAAAGAGTTCAGTGACGTCTACAGAAACGTGTCGGAGTGTTACTGCTCTTCATAGTCTGATCTGATCTGCTGCATGACATCCCAGTCAAAGTGATTAACATTTTTTCATTTATTTCCAATTAACTGATGTAAAATACAACACGTACAAGAAATGTTTTTTTATTTCATTTTAAATGACGATATTCGTGTGTGTGTGTGATTTTCTTAAGTTCAAAAACACAACTCACCCACTGGTTATAAACCTGCAGAGTGTGAAGATGATGATGATGATGATGATGATTACAGGAGGTAAAACACTCTGCCACACACACACACACACACACACACACACACACACAAAGGAGATCCTTCAGTCATGTATACACAGAGAAATCTCATTAATCAACTATTTATAATAATAATAATAATAATAATAGATTTTATCCCTCATGTTTGGTCCTGAACTCACACCCTGTGTGTTTAACTCCACACACTTTGGTCTTCAGTGAGTGAACAGAGCCAGTCTGACCCCTAGTGGCAGTACACCTAAACTGTCCCTTCGGTTCAGTAAAGCTCAGGTGCGTCTGCATCCTCGTCTCCGCCCGACACTGGCACGGTGCCCTACAGGGTCACATGTTTATGTGTGTGTGAGGAGTGTGTGTGTCTCTTTCTCCTGTGTTGCAGGTCAGATGTTTGATGAATCAGTCAGTGGTGTTAAACAGTTCTGCGTCTGGAGCGTCAGTGATGTCGTGTTACTGCCTCCAGCCTCCAGCTCATGAGAGATAAACGAGACTGAGACAGAAAATCCGCTTCACACTGACGGCTGCGCTTTAACATCCACATCGCTGCTTTAGACCGGCGCGTTTAACCCAGGTTTCACTGATAACTTCATTAATATGCAAAGCAATAAAATAAACATTTTCAATTCCTATGAAATAAACATTTAATTATTTACTCTGCCACATGATGGCGCTTCAGCACCAAAGACACGTCCAGCTCCTGTTTTAATAGACACACACACACACACACACACTCACACACACTCGCACAGTTCATGAGTAATGTCTTGATTTTAACATGATGATGATGATGATGATGATGATGAAAAGCACCGATTAAGATAACGAGCTCGTCCTTCACTACTTCTGAAATTTATTGGATTTATTTAAATTTCGTCTGGTTTCTCATCACGTTAGCTCTCGCGGCTCTGATCAAAGCTCTAATGTGCCTGTGGATCTGTAAGCTCTGTTCATCAGCGACGGTGAGAAGGACGCGAGGAAGATGTGAGGAAGACGCGAGGAAGACGTGAGGAAGACGTGAGGAAGATGTGAGGAAGATGTAAGGTAGACGTGAGGAAGACGCGAGGAAGACGTGAGGAAGACGCGGAGCTGATGACGAGCCGCTCGTCTCTGAACCCGGCTCCAGCGCTGCTTTGCTGAAACCAGTTTGTTCTGCCTGATCTTTAATTCAGAGAGTGTTAACCAGCGAGAGGAGGAAGGGGATTTTTGTATTCAGGGCCACGTCTGCACCGAGACCACGCTCTGATCTGAATCTGCCTCCAGCCTCTGACTCAAACCTCACACTTCTGTCAGCCTGCACTTAAAACTCTCAACACTCAAGTCTGCTATTAATACTGACACAAAGACGAGCTGCATGCACATCAGTGAGAGCCTCTTTAAAATCCACACGACTCGAACCTCAACCTTCTACAAACCCCAAACTCAGCTCGCGGTTCGACTCCATGTTTCACTAAAATCTGATGTTATACGACAGAGTGCAACAATAAAATATTAACGATTATCCTGCAAATGTACCGTGTGTGTGTGCGTGTGTGTGTGTGTGTGTGTGTGTGATGTACCAAAGTGATTGGAGTTTTTCAGTGAATCAGGATCAGATCATCACCACCACAGTGCACTGATCTCTCACAGAGTTTCCCAGCCGTTTCCCTCGGAGCTCACGCCTGTACTTAACAAAAGCTGGTGCCACAACCCCACAACCTCCTCACAACAGTCCAGCCCCTAAACACCAAACAGCAGAATAAAAGGGTCTTTTAAACAGTTTACTGTGCACGTCTCATTATTCTGTGTGTAATATTAGAGACGAGAGAAAATCAATTCAGTTCTGAATCCTAATTCCTTTGTGTTCAGAT
This sequence comes from Clarias gariepinus, assembly GCF_024256425.1. Taxonomy (NCBI): domain Eukaryota; kingdom Metazoa; phylum Chordata; class Actinopteri; order Siluriformes; family Clariidae; genus Clarias; species Clarias gariepinus. The sequence continues at coordinate 31,736,269 of NC_071114.1, forward strand.
TCATGTCTCGCCACAGTAGCTTATTTCTACATTTATAATGGAGATGTCCCGGTCGATCAGAGGTTGACTGGAATGTTCTGGATCTCAGTGTGATCAGACATGATGAGCGATCAGCCTCAGGTGTGAACCCATCCTGTGTGCACCAGCTTCTGAGTGGCGCAACAGAAACACATTTTATGGTGTTCATCATCAAAAGATCTTTTCTCCCAACTCTGTCAGAGAATTAGTCTCAAACCCAGGTTTTATCTTAGAATGATCTTAAAATAGTTTTAACTGAAACCTTTTGCTCCTTGAAATGTTCTCCATCACCCTTGGCGTGCCGTGGAACCCGAGACTACAGAAGGAGCCAAAAGTTTTGAGAGTGACATAACTATTCATTTTCAAAAAGTCTGATGCTTCAGTGTTTTTGGATCTTTGTGTCAGATGTTACTGATGTTCTGAAGTCTAAGTCCAGGCCTTTCGTGCTGAAGGCTAGTATTGAGAATGACATTAGGTTCGTGTAGAGAGTCGATATTCCCAGTGTGGATCTTCTTTATAAAGACCTCTGCACTTTACCCCCAGTGATGTGTTGAGGAGCTCCATCATGCTGTTCATCACCAAACTGAAGTCACTCTCGGAGGACGTGAGCCCCGGCAGTGAAGATAAAAGAGTTTAATACGTCACTGAGCCGAACAAGGAGTTCACACTGTCGCCTCTTCAGGCCTCAGGATCGGGGTTGTGACGTGTTTAACAGGTGTTTGGTGGTGAGGTTGTGACACTCGGATCATCAAGTCTCTGATTAAATCAGGCCACGCCCACTCGCACCCAGGACACGTTACACGTCACTGCAGTGTTTCAGACAAACACGAGGACAAATCCATACACAGGAGAACCGGCAGAATCAGACGTCCAGCATAAACAGATTAGAGAGAGAGAGAGAGACGAGGATCTGGTGAGCAGTGGTAACCATGGAAACTGACTGAAGCCGTAGAGATTGATGAGGAGATTACTGACTACTGTGTAATACATACAGTGTAAAGTATTAGATAAAGGATTTCAGCCTTCGATATTTATATCTTGATTTGAAACCTAACAAACCATATCCCAGGCAGAACGTCCCCCATCCTCACCATCAGACAGTGGGGGACATCCTCCCAGACATCACATCACCGTCTCAGTCAGGGAAACAGCAGGTATCACATCAACATCCACCACCGGACACACAAGTACTGAGAAAGTTCATTAGTGCTTTCCTTTCATCTTTATCTCAAACTTAATACTAACTCGCGTTTAATAGGGCGTGGCCCAAAGGTCTGGACCCACACTCGCAGAACCAACACCACCCGACCGATCCATCAGAAACCGACACCGAACGCTCGCAGCGCTGAGGGAGGAGATCATCAGATGTGATGCGGTGAGAAGCGTGTGGCGGTGGTGTGTTCACTGTGAACACCGCCGAGTCAGAGCCGCCTGTTGAAGCGCTCGCTGTAATTTACACCTTTTAGTTTCAGGATCCAGATGTTGGTGGGACGCTGTTCAATCAGAATCAGCTTTAAACAGCAACTTGGACTTTAACATCACTCCGTGTGTCCCGCCTTTTAGTTTGGTGGTGTTTTACAGAGTAAACAGCTTTTTACACTTCACACACACACACACACACACACACACACCTTTAATAAAGTGATTTAACATTATTTAGCTGATACCGAGTGTATTTTACTTGTATTTACACAAAAACAACTGAAAGCTCCTGAATCTGGAGTCTGTTATCAGGAGCTGCGTCTCTCGACACTGTAAAGATAAATGTTGACTGGATTAATGCTGTGTTGGTGCCCCAACGTCCTACAGTCTGGGATCTGTTGAGACAAACAGGTAACACTGTGCTTTTAAAAAAACTAAAACTGAATAAATGTAAAAAAAATAATCAAGTTGAGCCATTAATTTAGATTCGACGAACCCTCCGCTCACTGTCACGTGTTTAATCTGCTCCAAATATAACAGGAGTGTGTGTGTGTTTTTTTTCTCCAGCTCCGAGGTGATGTCAGGCTTCCTGTCTTTTCCGATAAACCCCGCCTCCTGCATGATCTCAGTCTTATCTGTGATTGGTTAGAAGCTTTACTGTGTGTGAGATGTGAGCCAATCAGAGAGAGAGAGACAGAAAGAGAGAGAGGTGTTTGTTCTCGCTGAGTTTACTGATCAGTAGCAGAAGTTTACACGCCCCTCTGATTGAGGTGGTTACATGATACACTTCTGATTATTTGTGTAATGTTGGGAGTGTACAGAATAACAGCTAATGATGTTCGGAATAAAGTTTTATCCCCATCAGAATCAAACCTGTTGGTGGGAATGTTGTGACACACTCCGTACAAACACCAGTCAGACAGCTCCCGAGTCCAACAGTGTAAAATCCACAGGAGGAACGAAAACACACTGATCTCACAAAGGAAAGAACACCAACCAAAAAAGGTGGAAAAGAATAAATGAATGTGTTCAGTAAAGAAAAACCGTGTACAGGGACAGTTTGTACCAAATGCTCCAGCTGTGTTTAACCCCACACACACTCCTGCGCTCGGCTGCTTTCTGACCACGTGTGCAGACTGAGAGGAACGCTGGAGGTGTTTTAATGAAGAGATAAAAGATCCAAGCTCGGTCCGGGACTCGTGCTTCAAGGCCTAATGTTCTGCAATGCTAATAAGAACGAGTTCCTTATTGTTCACGAGGGAAAACATCTTCCTGCTTCAGGTCTTACATCTCTGACGCAGCTTTTAAACCTTTATGACCAACATGGTCTCGTCATCCTCAGATACAGAGCCATAAGATCCAGATCCAGCTGATCTCCTCACCACGAGACCATCCAAACATCATGTGTCCTTGTGTGATCAACACAAACATGTCGTTTTAAACCATTACCATCAACTGTTTATCATCAACTGTTTGCATGAATATGCGAGATTAAGACACGCCCTCATATCCTCCTGTGATGTTCTGACCCGACTTTCCCCTTCCTATGTGTGTGTGTGTGTGTGTGTTGGGGGGGGCTTTGTGTCTATGTCGATTCTGTGTTTCAGGAAACCCGTGCCAGCGCTCAGCGTGATGGAGTTCTGCTCCTCCTATTCAGGGTCCAGGTGCTGTTGGTCTCCATCAGACTGTGAGGCTCTTCAGAACCCTAAAGAGATGTTGCTTGACATTTATCTGGTCTATTAGAGCAGACTGTCCTCTCGCCATGACGGATGGTTTGACTCATGCAGACACACTGGAACATTACTGTAGTTTAAATGACATTTAAATGGCAAAAAGAAGTGTGTAGGCCGTCACACTCAGAAACTCTCAGATCTCAGGAATCATGGGCGTCACAGCAGGAATGAAAAAGCATCCGATTTTAACACATCTCCTAATCTCACTGTCTGGTGTCACCCAGATGAGGAAGGAACCCTGAGAGGAACCGGACTCTCAGTGGAACCCCTCCTCATCTGGGTGACACCAGACAGTGAGATTAGGAGATGTGTTTTAGTTAAAATGAAGTCCACATTTATGATCCACAACACAGGGACATTGTGTTACCTTCACGCCTGATCTCTCTGCTGCACGAAACTGACAACCATGAGCCATGAAGAAGAGAACATCAGCATTCATCAGGGAAAAGGAGCAACAGACTGAGAAAAACACCTCATTCCACTTGTTTAATCAGTTCTTCTTGCTCTCCTACGTACTGTAGCTGGATTAGAAACCTGCCGCCACAACAGCACTTTGAGGACAAGACTGAGGATCAGTACTTGAGAGTAATGAATTTAATTCATTCTAATTAGCACTAAACACTAGAGGAGCATCAGACGTCCTGCTGTATGATGTGCATTTGTTTGGACGTCACTAGAAGCATGAGGTTAAACCAGTACACAGAGGAGATCTCGGGCTATTACCAATAAACACACTGTCTGTTAGAGACTGTGCAGCTCAGAAGCCTCTGGTGAAAGCACACATTCCCAGCATTACTGCTGTAACACACCTGATCCAGCCCAGGAAGCATCGTTAATTAGCTGATTAGGCAAATAAAGAGTGTTAGATGAGGAAAATAAGGGACAAAGGGTTCTCCAGTACCAGGGTTAGGAACCCGTGACTTATGGCACTTTCACAACACAGACTACATCCACTCGTCCACACTAAGGTCCGATCTGTTTGTGTAACGTGAACACTCCGTATTACACTCGGGCACGGATCAGCATCCACGCTTGGGTCAATGTGAACATGTGATCTTAAGCACAGTACAGGGAACTCTGGCATGGCTCAGGTTACATACTGTATGACAGCTAGCCGTATGTAAACAGGGGAAAATGTCTGAACCGCACGGCCAGAGTGGATACGGTGGGAAGACAGACGAGACGGACGCTCCTGACACGCCCACGCTTTTATCACAAGCCACGTTGGTCAATTCTGGTTCTTGTTCAAATGAGATTCGTTGTGATAATTACACGTGTTGGTATAAAGACACGAGTCAGCTGTATGTGTCCCACGTTTAGCAGCCTAATGCTAAAACATGGAACCTGTAATAAGGCTTCAGCTTTTGATGGTAAAAAAAAATAGCAAACACAACAAAATGTTCAACTCTTTGGCAAAGATTTACATTTATAGCATTTGGCAGATGCCCTTATCCAAGATGACCTCCATTTTTATCTCATTATCTGAGCAGTTGAAGCTCAAGGGCCCAACAGGGGCAGCTTGGTGGTCGTGGGGTTTTGAACATTTTTCAGGCTTGATGGAAACAACAGCTAGCACATGTTATGGCCATATGAACAAACTTTCTATAATTAATTTTGACCGGGTCTTTCGAGGCGGATTTGATGGTTTCGGAATTCCTGCATTTTGGGATTGCAGTAGATGGGAATCAGCTACTCTATGCCTCTTTAGTTTGTCTTTTTAAACCGTGAATGATGCTCCTCTTCCAGCACATTTTCCCGTTTCTGCCTTGAGGCAGGTTAGTGCGTCTGCAGAATGTTAATCATGACTCCAGGACGTGTGTTTAATTCTCAGAGGCATTTTACTGCTTACAAGCTGCACCCATTATTCCTATGTTATATCTTCAGGACCTTCACGCAGGTTCCAAGCCAACATTCTCACGCACAGAGTGACTCGGGACTTCAGAGGGTGGATGGCGTGACGCAGCTCTGGTTATGTGGAGGTCCGGCAGAACTCTGCTGCTGTCACTGTTCCCACTCAGAGCTCATCATCATGTCAGAGCTCTCCAGCCATCTCACTCTTACTTTTATGGCTGAGGAATGATCACGCACCAGGACGGCGGCTTAATTAGATATTTCTGGATTTATTGTACATCAGATTTTCAAAAGCTAGTTTAATCAGCATGTTGATTAACCACTGAATAATTTCTAAACAAAAAGATATGAATATATATATCAATTCTTTAAACAAGAGGTTGGCTGTTTAAACAGGTTTAATCCTGAGCTCAGGTTTCTGTACATGGGCACATGTCAGTTTAAACCACGCTTTGTCGCTTTAAACTATCCAAACCCATTTCATCAGGGAAGTCGTGGTTTATCTGTCAACAAATCCCCCGGTTTCCTCAGGAGGATCCCAGTTCCCAGTTACGTTCATTTTTTCCTTGTTGCATCTCCACCAATAATTCCAGCACTACCATCAACACCATCTCTGCCATTTCCACATCAATACTGTCTTCATCATCAATGCCATTTCCTCCATCAGGACTCCTCTATCATCATTATCTCATTATATCTATCACACTATTATCTCCATTATCATCATCATCATCATCAACATCAATAACACCATCTCCATCATCAACACTATCTTCATCAATAACACCATCTACATTATCAACACCATCTCCATCATCAACATCAACTCCACCACCCTCGCAACAGCATCCCATTTAACACCAAGTCCTTCTCCACCAGTATCATAAACAGTGTATAACATCTCCAGAGACACATGTGTGTTTATGCTGAACACAGGAACGCTAAATGTTTCTTATTCTACAAGAGCTAAGGGGTTCCTCCTTTCGTGCTGCGAGTGTTCTGGATCAGTTCTGATAAAACACTAACTTCAGATCGGCCCAAAGAGAAAAGTCGAGTGGTGTTTGGTCTGCTCCTGTTCCAGCTTCCACCGTCAGTGGCGTACCCATGCTGGTGGTCAATTCTGTAAGACACACTTCCTGGTGATCCAGACCGTGGCTCCGCCCTGTATGTTCATAATTACTCAGATGACACGTCCTTTCATACTGACAGCTGAGAGATTAAAGGGTTAAACCCTGCTGTGTGAATCTGAAAGATGAGACAGCGCTGATGAGGATTCATCCCATTTCCATCTAAACACATGCACTGAGTGTGTGCATCGTTAAACACAATATAAACACAGACATCACTGAAGGGGTCCGGGGCGAGTCGGGTACAAATACTGTTAGCTTTGTTTGTGCAGTTTATTGCAAATAGGTGTCCAGTTATTATTATTATTATTATTATTATCATTATTCATCAGTACAGGTGTGTTAGTTGTAGTTTGTGTATCAGGAAGAGAGTGTGAGGGTTTAATAACTGTCTCTTTACATCACACACACACACACACACACACTACATTACACCTGGAACTTCAAATGCATTCTCCGATGTAAGAGCTCTCTCTCACACACACACACAAGCGCGTGCGTGCGCGCGACTCCGATTTGTTTTGGAGGAAGCAGAGCTACAGCGGTGTGTGTGTGTGTGTGTGTGTGTGAGATCCTCACCTGTCATAACTCCAGCGGCTGTAGGACATGCTCTTACTGTTGCTCACTCCGTCCATCCCCGCGCTGTCTCACTCCCTGTCTCACTCCCTGTCTCACTCCCGCCGGTGATGCTCCTGCGCGCGCTCCCGATACAGTACAGCGCAGAGAAGCGCACGCGCCACACCGCCCGGATCAAAGAGCACGGACTGAACCACTGCGGGGGGGGGGGGGGGAGGGGGGGTTGGGGGGGGGGGGGGGTGCGTTTAAAACGTTGCAGAATAACGGAGTGTACCAACGGAAGGGGTGTGTGTGTGTGTGTGTGTGTGTTTCTACAGTCACTATAGAGGGTTCAACTGAATCCTGAACACATACATTACATATGCGTATGGGGGGGGGAGGGGGGGGTTATATATGCATTATGAATATATACTGTACCATTTGGCGGGGGGGGGGGCACTAATAATACTGATTGTGCCTGAATTATTTATATATATATATATTACACTTATAATGACTTTATAATACAGACTGTACCACTTGGAGGGGTGTGTGTGGGGGGGGTAATTTCTCTCACACACTCCTCATGTTCATGGTTTATTATCTGATCATTCTGATTCACACACACTCACATTCCATACACTTTTCCAAAATTTTCTTTTGATTTTGAATCACACCACCACTTAGTACCGACACACACATATGGTTTTTACACACACACACTGGACATTCTGGACATTCGTTTACACTAGTGGCCACTGCACAACTACACCTGGTGGTCACAAGTCACTTTAAATAAATCACTTTTTAAGCATTTTTTGCACGGCACTAGTCACTTTAAATATGTGAATTGCACAAACAGTGGACATTATATTACCATTCTTTCATCACTATTTATTCTAACACCATTCCACACAAAATTACATAAATATACCTACCCATTCAGCTGCTCTTATTGTTTTATATTTCTTCATACATTCTTCAAATATTTTCTATATTGTGTATTTTTGTCGTACAGTTATTTTTTTTTAACTTTAGTTTTTATATTTTATTTTGTTCTTTCTAGTTCTATTTACCCTTTATTTTAATTCTCATATTTATTTCCTATTACTATTTTTAGTATTCTATTTTAGGTCACAAGCAGTTGCCTAAGCATTTCACTGCATATCGTACTGTGTATGACTGTGTATGTGACAAATAAAATTTGAATTTGAATTTGATTGCTTTGCCCCGGATCCGAGCCCTGGATCCCTCTGGCCCTGAAGCTAGAAACCTGATCAAGCCCAGCTTACAGCTATACAATGCACAGAGAGCAGAGACTCAGTGCTCAGTTTGTGCTCCACCAAGAATCGACGTCAGCTCTCTCTCTCCTCTGTGGAGAGTTACACTTCTTACCAGACCCATTCTGAGGGTTACTTCACCTTTGGAATCAAAGTTCAGCTCTTTCCAACACTCCTGGTAAAATAAACTGGATTCTGTAGATCTCATGGCAGGCGTCCTGTAACATCATCTCTTCCTTTTCAGCATTTAAGAACGAAGCCAGCCTCTCAGCCTTTGGGAAAACTCGAAAAGGCCCATGTGATCACCAAGCTGGAGTTGTGCAGAACCTACAACACCATCAGAACCAGAGATGAAGACAAGAGGAACTCTGTGGTGCTCCAGCACTCTTACAAGGCCTGGTCGATGTCCTCACCTTCTCCAACGTCTCCTGTATGTAGAAGGAGAGAAATCTTAGTTCCAAATTCTGTGACTGAAGCATTCTAACGTCTTTCCTTTGACTCATCCTCAAATAAAGCCGCCGTGTGTGTGTGTGTGTGTGTGTGTGTGTGTGTGTGTGTGTTGTAATGAGCTTTACACACTCAGATCGAGAACACAATCAGCAGGCTTTTAGAGACACTTCACTTCTGACCTCCTCATGATACTGATATAGCTCAGTGCCCACACAGTGTGTGTGTGTGTGTGTGTGTGTGTGTGTGCGCGTTTAAAGCTGTTTTAGAGAATGACCCGACCAGATTCCTCACAGATGAGGATCTGAATGTCAGGATTTATTGATTTATAGCTCTGAGTTTAATAAAATAAATCTCCTGAGTAAATCCTTCACTTCCTCTCAGCTCATTGAAACGATCCAGAGTTAGCGTTAGCATAGAGCGACAGGAATAACAGATCAGTTCATTAAATAAGAGACTTCATTGTGAAACCTTGTTATTTATTTTAAACACATTAATATGCGCTTTAAACGTATCACAAGCAGAAATCATTTATTAGATTTTTGATTAACGCGTCAGTGTGAAGACTGTGTGACGACAATCACAATAAAACACGCCCGTGTTCGCTGCGTCACCTGGAGTAAAAACATAATGAATAACACTTTAACTTGTTTTTATAAACTACTATATACATTTTTACGTAACGTCACGTGTCTGTTCACCTACATGGAAAAAGTGACGCTAGTGACTAAACCCACATTCACACCCAGTCACAGAAGCACTTTCAGTAAGAACACACATCTGATAACGTTATGGCGTCTTAAACAACACGCCGTCTCTGCACTCATCACTTCTAAGTCCTTCTGAATCGCCTCTGAACCGTCCGCGTCGTTCTGCTCACGGCTAACACTTAGCTACAAAGCTAACCAGCTTCTAACACAAGGCTGAATCCCTAATCCCTCTCTAACCCCTGATCAAGGGCACTAATTAGTGTGTGGAACAGGGGATTGTACACCCTACACAGTGCACTAGCTTTCCATTTAACACTATTTGAGATTCGACCCCAGAACCATTAGATAATAATGAGAAGAGGTGGCCAGGGGTAGCTCAGTGGTTAAGGCATTGGACTACGGTTCGGAAGATCCCAGGTTCAAACCCCACAACCACCAAGTTACCACTGTTGCCTACAAATGCCTAAATGTAAGAGGTGATATATTATTCAGTATTAGTCACTGTTAGCTTTAAATGATGTTCTGAAGCATAAAGCAGTGCGTATTCCACAGGAGCACTGAATGAGATAATGCTAACACTAATGTTAGCAAACGCCACCAAATCAATCACAAATCAATCACCAAAATTTATGATTACAAAATAAACTTATCCTTAATCTACTTATTACCTTCTTCCATTTTTCACACGCTTGTTTCTCTTCTCAATAAGTTACGAAGTCCAAAACGACACACTGCGTATTAAACAATCAGCAGAACAGAAGCTATCGGTCGCTAGGTTACTCTTTCATCTGTGTGACAAAGCGTCAGGTGACCCAGCAGGTCATCAGGGGGTCATCAGGGGGTCATCAGCTAATCTTTCTGTTATTTATTGGCTCTGAAACAAACCTCAGACTTAATTATCACAGAAAATATCACAGCAGCCTAACGTCGCGCAACGGTGACTGATGTCATGGTAGAGTCATGTGACTGCAAAATATCAATACGCACATTAAACACTTCTAATAAACAAAACAACAGCGTTACGTAAGTATTGTTATATTGTTACATTGTTTATTGTTATAATGTTACATTGGTACTGTATGTTGTGACATCATGCTGCCCCGCCCCTATTTTTACTTATTTAAAGCGAATCTCATCGAGTGTCTGATATCTCATACACACTTGTCTGGACACAAGCCTCAGGATTTCACTCGCAGGGATCTGATTGGCTGAGCGTCAGGTGAACACGTGTCTGTGTTTGGCTTCTGGATTTTTTTAACTCTGTGAAACATCTTCTCACTTCCTGCATCCACATCAAGGTCAAAAAGGTCAGAAGTCACACTCAGCTCATTCGCTCGAGAGTGTGTGTGTGTGTGTGTGTGCGTGTGTTCATGGATCAGGTTTGTGTTCATCATTGAACTCTTTCTGTCGGCTCAGTGTGGAATCTTAAGCTGATCTGAGCTGGAAATAACTTCACTCTCACCATCGTACAGAAGGAAACCTGAGCTCGAGTAGTTTTACACTCGACTCTTACACCAAGTGAAAATCGAAATATATTTATATATTTTAAACAGGAAATTATTTCTGCTGCGTTTCAGGCGAAGCATTTTATAAGATGTTTGGTTTAATCACAGACTTTATTTGTTATTATTATTATTATTATTAGAGCACCAGGAGCTGTACAGGGAGAACGATTCGAAAGTTCTATAACAGAAAGACCGAGTCGTGCAGCCGGGGTCAAACTTTATCCCAGCGATATCACACACAACTTCCAGACTACTGAGTGTTTCCTGCTGATCTGAGAGCAGCATCGACTACTCGGCCGCGAGCTCTTCACCTCCAGACGCAGTGCATCATGGGACGTGTTTCAGATTTAGACTGAAATCTAAACACTCTGTCTGACCCTAATATCCATCTGCTGCTAATAATATTAAAATTAATATTAAAAGAGCTGATAATATAATATATAATAATAATCAGCTCTATTAAACTTATTATAAATGGAGATCTTTAAATCCTCCACACACACACACACACACACACACACACACACACAGAGTCAAGCTCTTTCCACAAGAGCAATCTTAACTTAGGAACATATAAAAATACTTAAGACAATAACATATAAAAGTATGAAGTAAAAACCTTTAATCATGTTCAGAGATTCATTTCCATCTTTTTTAATTTCCTATATTACAGCGTGAGAAAAAAAACAAAAACTAGGAGTTTAGTTCCTCGTACAGAAACACACTGATGCGCACAGGAAGACGAGAAAAGTGAAATAAAAACACACGAAACGCTGAAACTGACACAAACGTGTGTGAGGACGGATTCACTCAAGTCTCCAACTCAGTCTCCAACACTCTGTCAGAACACACACACACACACACACACACACACCTCAGACAGAGCTGTGCAAAAGTCCTGAAAGAGTTTCTGAGTGAGATTCCTGAAGATTAAAGGCTTAACGCTGGAGAACCTCCATGGCCTTTAAAGCCGCTTCAGGTCTCAGAGTCTTCAGGAGCTTCAGAATAAATTCAACTGTAAGTTTGAGGAGAACCTTCATGGATCTTCTGCAGATTTCACCTGCTAATGTTCAGAATCAAAGTGATCAGAGTTTACTGTAAGATTTAATCAAACAAATGTTTATAAACGAGGAAAACGCTCCACACACACTAACGTGAAGACGTGAAGACATGAAGACATCTATGTACGACTTTTACACAGCGCTGAAGAATCGACTTCAGAATCAGAACAAAAACAAAAGCAGAATTTGATCCTCAGATAAAAAAAAATTAAATAAAAATGATCAGTTTTACAGCAAATGAACGAAGGCCAGAAAAATGACCAGTTTATTGAGTTCTGGTTAATAATCAGCCAGCGATGGTCCTTGTGGAGGCACTGGGGGGCGCTGTGGTCAGAAAACGGTGAGGAAACAAGCCGAGAGTGAGGAGGAGGAGGAGGAAAAGGAGGAGGAGAACCTGAGAGTCAGAACAGAGCCAGGAAAAAACAACAAGAGGCTGAAAGTAGGACGAGGCGTCTGTGTGGAGGAAATACATCAACATCAGAGTGAGAGAAGGAGTGAGAGAGTGAGAGAGTGAGGGAGAGAGTGAGGGAGAGAGTAAGAGAAGGAGTGATAAAGTGAGAGAAGGAGTGAGAGAGTGAGAAAGAGTGTGAGAGTGAGATAAGGGGTGAGAGAGTGAGGGAGCGAAGCATAAACGTGTGATAAAGTGACAGAATGAAGGAGTGAGAGAGTGAATGTGAAAGAACACTGCCTGGAGCAGGGAGAGTGTGAGTCTCAGGCTGTGTGTGTGTGTGTGTGTGTGTGTGTGTGTGTGTGTGTATAAATTACACTCTTAATTCTCAACCAGCTTCACCCTCTGATCATAAAGACCACGTGAACTTCTCCCCTAAAGTTCAGCAGATAATTATCAGGTGAAAGAAGACAAATGCAGCAGAACACACACACCCACACACACCCACACACACACACACACAGAGCTGCTAAAAGCCAGGTGATCAGCGTTCCTGCCGCGTGCCGACGCTTCAGTCGCTGTAAGGCAACAAAAACCTCCGGGATACAAAAAGCGTTGACGTTTAGTAGAAGCGGCGTGTAGTGTTGTGTAGAGACGAGGTCACGCGTTACTCTTTATACACGCGGCCGTGATGTCATGGTACGGTGACGTGAAGGTGAGACGCTCCGTGGCGGTTCGGTCCGTCCAGTCGTGACGTCTCCGAGTCGCTGCATGTGTTTATATTACTTTGAAGACATGCACGCGTGATAAAGGCGGCGGTTCATCCAGACAGGATGTGATGTCAGAAGGCAGGGTGGAGGGGCGGGGCTTGGTGATAGCAGCTGAATGAGCGGCGATGTTGACGGACCAATCAGACGATCACGCAGTGGCAGCCGCTCTTGTCCTTCTCTTTGCGCGTCGGCTCAGGGGAGGGCGGGCACTCCTGCTCCTGGAACTTCCTGTCAGGGGAAGGAAGTGGGTCACACACACACACACACACACACACACAGTTACATACAGGGCCAAATCAAAGATTCCCTCCGACACCTCATTAAAATCTTTTTACAAAATCTCTGCAGTGTGTGTGTGTGTGTGTGTGTGTGTGTGTGTGTGTAGGGAGAAAGAGAGAATTTAGATGAAGAGATTAATGATGAGTTCAGATCTAAAACTATATTATTGTCTTGGTTTTGTCGCCCCCTTGTGGTGGTTTCAGTTCTGTTCCCCTCCCTCATCTGGGTGATAACGGATAGCGGGGATTGATCTGCACTCATACTGTGTGTCAGAAGGCTGGAGGTTCAGTAGAACAGGAGATGTGAAGAAGTTCATCTGGTGCTCGGTGGGTTTTTATAAATGGACTTGACAATACTGTTCTTACAAGAACTCTTCAGGTCAGCTGATCTTCATGTCTTAAAATAATAACTGAATGTTTTTGTTTACTTGTGTAATGCCATATGTGTTATCTCAGATAACATAAATAAATAAATCATTAAACAAAAACGCCTTAGAACCACTGAAACCACCCCTTAGAAAGGGGTGCATAAACTTTTGACTGGTACTGTGTGTACAGTACAACAAGGAAATTTATCCAACACAGAACTGATTGAAAGTCCCGCGTTGTGCTGAGTGTGGTTCAGGTCATCGTCTTTCTCCATGAAGAAGTTCCTCTTGAGTTCCTACTGCTGCTCCATCATCAGTAAAGATCAGTGAGAAGGTTCCAGAAGCAGCCGTGCAGGCCAGGCCATGACGCTAACTCCACCGAGCTTCACCAATCAGATCGTATCTTCTGGATCATCAGCAGGTCCGTTCTCTCTCCACACTCAGACTCTGCACTTTGGTAGAACTTCCTCTCAACTCCAGGACTTTAAAAGACCATCTCTGTGTGTCTGTGTCTGAGTGAGCTTCAGTCCAACCTTTCTGGTCTTCATGGTGGAACAGGTGAAGCCCGTGGCTCAGAACAAGACAAGAGCTTCAGAGCTGTTAAACGTTTAAAGAAGCATTGTACACACCTGGGCACCAAGAAACATCTGTCAGTCACATGGTCCAATATTTCTTATCAGCTGATCAATGGGTGGGGCCAAACAACAAGTGCCACAAGGGTCAAAGATAACAACGAGGGTCTAAGATTTGTTTAACAGGTCTAGATAAAAATATCAGGAAATGGAAACTACAATTCTAACCTGTCCTTTATTTAATTCAGTATAAAAAAAACTAACTTTGCTGTTCCAATACTTTGAGAGGACGCTGTATACACACACACACACACACACACACACACACACACGAGAGAGAGAGAGGGACTAAAGTCGGTGATGCACAGATGAGGAGGAGAAGCTGGAACTCACCTGATGACGCGGACGAGCTCGTGGAAAGCCTGGTCTATATTCATGCGGATTTTAGCCGACGCCTCCATGTACGTGACTTTGAGCTGTCGCGCGAGCTGCTGCCCCTCCTCCTGACTCACCTGCATAAAAAACACACACAGACACACCTCAGTTATAAATCAATAAGACAAAAAAACTGTAAAAGTATAAACAATGACAGGATGTAATGAGTCCCTCTGAGAGAAAACGAGGTGAAGATCCTCAGGTTCGCTGAAAGACGCTGAGCAGATCCTCCTGATGCACCGCGCACACGCGCGCGAGAGAGAACTATGAATCCTCTAGAGGGCAGTATAACACCAAATCTGTGTGTGTGTGTTTATATGAACTCAGTGACACCTGGTCTCTCTCTCTCTCTCTCTCTCTCTCCTCCTACACACAGCAACTCAGAGTGAAACCAGTTACTTTATATCAGATCTAAAGTCTGAGATTGGACCAAGTCTGGATGAGTCGGTGTCTGAGTGTCTGGGTGTCTGGGTGTCTGAGTGTCTGGGGGTCTGAGTGTCTGGGGGTCTGAGTGTCTGGGGGTCTGAGTGTCTGGGGGTCTGAGTGTCTGGGGGTCTGAGTGTCTGGGGGTCTGAGTAATTGGGTGTCAATTTCTGGGTGTCTGGCGCTCGTCTGTCGCAGATTAAACTCTAATTAATGATTAATGATCTCCTGATGATAAACACAGGAATGAAAGCAAAGAGAGAACTGGATCTAATCAGAGTGTAGAGTGAGAGATTGGCAGTTTACACACACACACACACACACACACACACACACACACTGTATATATATATCAGCCAGGTGTACCCTAACCCCTAAACCCTGAACCTTAAATCATAAGCCCCTTAATCATTAAACCCTCAACCCTAACACTAACTCTTACACCATAAACCCCTGAAGAAGCATCTAACTAATCATAGGTAACTTCTTAGAAACAAGTGTATACACACACACACACACACACACACACACACACACTCTCCACCTGTCTCTGCAGTTCGAGATCAGCCTTGTTGCCCACGAGGATCATGGGAAACTCATCCCGGTCCTTCACCCTCAGAATCTGTCTTTGGAATTTGTAGATTTCCTCAAAGCTGCAGGACACACACACACACGCACACATACACACACACACACACAGACAGACACACAGACACACACACACACACAGTAAGTAACAGGTTTACCAAAAGGCGGACGTCTCTCTCATTTATTTAATGAACAGAACGTCAGTGTGAGAGACACAGCGGAGCCGAACCTCAGGAGACGTCTGTCACGGAGACCAAAGGGTTAATGTACACACAACACAGTACATTACTGTTTACACCACACACACACACACTCACACGCACACACACACACGCAGTCCTTGAAAGGAAACTGAATGTCACACAGGTTGGCTATCTAAGATGGGAGAGGAGAGTGAGACAGGAGGAGTGAGACAGGAGGAGTGAGACATGAGGAGTGAGACAGAAGAGGGGAGTGAGCTGCACGATTAATCATTATTATCGATTAATTTGAAATTATGGTTTATGTTGGAAAAAAAAAGATTTTATAACCGCGAGCTTCTGTAGTTCTGCGAGTTTTTACAACTATTTATTTTATAAAAGGACATTTAGGTCTTCAGCTTGCACTTTACCAATCCTGCATATTTTGGTAAAATAACCAGAACGTAAAGACTGGTGAAAGTTTACTTTATTAATTCCAAAAGAAGGTGTGTGTGTGTATGT
>NC_071114.1:31755000-31760000 GCF_024256425.1 Clarias gariepinus
TGTGTGTGTGTGTGTGTGTGTGTATGTATGTGTATGTGTGGTACTCTGTGTGTGTGTGTGTGTGTGTGTGTGTGTGTGTGTGTGTGTGTGTGGTACTGTGTGTGTGTGTGTGTGTGTGTGTGTGTGTGTGTGTGTGTGTGTATGTGTATGTGTGGTACTCTGTGTGTGTGTGTGTGTGTGTGTGTGTGTGTGTGTGTGTGTGTGTGTGTGTGTGTGTGTGTGTGTGTGTGTGAGAGAGAGAGACACTTGGTGCTTGTAAACAGGGGGTCACTGATTAAAGAGCATTCACCAGTTTCCATGACGACGGTGTGAGTGTGATGGAAAGCAGAGCTCTGTGTCCTCTCGAAGTGGAAAAGTCCAGTAGGAAGCTCCGCCCACACCACATGGCAGCCAGCCAGCACTGCATTCTGGGTAATCATTATGTCACAGAGAAGACATTCCCGTCTGCCGGCCCGACACACACACTCACACCTACACACTCACACACGCGTACACACACAAACACTGTAGCTGAATCCACTCTGGTCTCACACAGCTATCTGTAAAAACCAGCACACTTCAACACACTCACACACTCACACACTCACTCACACACACACACACACAGCTGTGGCTCCAGATGTGCAGCCTGCTGTCCCTGACACACCCGTCTGCATCATCAGTGTTACAGTGGATTCTGTCTCAGACAAGACGTTTCAGCTTCATAAAATAAATATTAAACACGTTTCTCCTCCTCGTCTCAACTTTATCTGGTACACGCCCTTGTGAACAGGCTGTTACCATGGAGACGATCACGCGCTAGAGCGAGCGCATTCATATAAACCGGAGCTACTGTCAGGGCTGCTGTTAGAGAGAACTAATCAACTTCTGACCAATCAGAGCGCAGGACTTATCAGAGCGGCGGAATAACGAGTTAGCGCATCACACCGGAGATAAAACACAAACACATTACCACACACACTGGTGTAACTACACACTCTGTGATCACTACTACACACTCGGTTAGAACACACACACCAAGCCCCTCACCCTGCTGAGCTGAATTATGAGGAAACACACACGACTATAAACACACGGATGAAGCCTGAAAAAGTGAAACTTCTGGTTTAAAATATTATATTCAAATATTAGTGACATCAACCAAAACAAAAAGAAGAGGGAGTCTGGGTAATGTAGTTACTCAGAAATACAGGAGCTGTTTGTGTGAGAAAACGTTTATCTAATAAAGAGTAAAGTGAAGTTCTGCTGAGTTGTATGACGTCACTGTGTGTGTGTGTGTGTGTGTGTGTGTGTGTGTGTGTGTGTGTGTGACAGGCTCTTTAGGGAAAGTGTAAACGTGTGTGTACATGGTAATGGATACATATTAAAGCCATGTGTGTGAAAATCAGAGGTGAAAATCCTGGAAGTTCATCATGATGACGTCACCGTCCACTGAAGATCTGAAGAGTCGAGGTGCGGCGATGGGGGACTGATCAGCGTTAATGACTCACATCAGCGTGTTCAGACTGTGAGTAGATTAGGATGTGAATTCACCAGTACGACTAATCGAAATAAAACACGATCTCGATTCACACACACACACACACACACACACACACACACACAGTATTAATTCATCAATCAGGCCAGAGTTTAGTGAATGATTCATCCAGACACATCAATCGGATCAGGATCTGGGGAGTTCGGGGGCCGGGTCAGGGGGCCGGGTCCAGGGGGCCGGGTCCAGGGGGCCGGGTCAGGGGCCTGGGTGTTCTGGTCCTTTCTATCACAAAAAAATGTAGATTTTTTCAGTGATTTGTGCTGCATTAGTGTTTGTGTGGGATTGGTCGGTCCAGAGGGGCGGGGCTTCGGTCGCGCCTTGTGTGCCGTGACCCTGTCACCAGTCTAACAGGTGTAACAGTGTACCGGGGTGTAACAGGTGATCAGCTGATGCTCAGGTCACCTGCCGGTGGGTTTAGTGTTGGTGTTTATCGCTATAATTGGGTTGTGAAGTTGTTTGTTGTGCATGGACGACGTTGATCTCTTCACTTGACTCACACAGCATCCTCCAATTCCTGTGGAAACGCCCACTTTTCCCATGAGCTCATGAACAAAGCAGAAAGGTCACGACTCTACAATAACAAAAAGAAGACGGAGCGCGAGCATGCGAGGCTAGCTGACAAAAGTCCCGCTCTGAAGCAAACGTCAAACACCAGACAGCAAACAAAGAAATAAAACAACTCCAACAACTCATTCTCCTCGCCTTCCTCAGGAACAAATCAATGTCCTGGATCTCATCCAGAACCCGAGGAACTCTGAGGAACGCCGCCAACTTTCCACACCAAGACCTGGTGGAGCAATCAGGAGGAGCAGTCAGGACAAAAACCCGGTGCGCGCACACACACACACACACATACACACAATTTATAAAAAGAAGGTCTACTGCTTTTTAAACTTTGATTATAAATCTATCATTTTGTATTTTAAGATATAATTATATGTTTAATACACTCTGTGAAATGAACCTGAATAAGGTTCAGTGTGAACTGTGATCTTAAGAAGATTCATGTTGTGTGTGGATCTGCGCAGTTCTGAAGAAATCTTGTTTCATGTGAACAGAACCTGATCCGGTCCCGGGATACAGAATGCTGCCTGGAGGAAGAGACAGCGTACAAGACAACCGGTTCGACAGTGAAGTGAGAAAACAAGAAGAAGAGGAGAAACATCTATAAACTGGTAAGACGAATGGAGAACGCAGGAGCTGCTGTATGAGGAGAAACTCCTTGAGAACCTCCATGAGAACCTTCATGAGAACCATTATGAGAACCTTTATAAGATTTCCAGATGTGAGAAAAAAACATGAGAAACACAAAGTTTCAGAAATGGGCAGGACTAACCTGGGAAAGGTCAGTGGGAACATCTCATAAAATACTATATAATGGCTAAAAATCTCTCTCACACACACAAACACACACACACACACACACACTGAACTCTCTGCTGAACACAGAATGGTTTGGAGTGTACTGAGCTCAGGAAGGGCTGCAAGTAAATGAAATACATCATCACTTCAAACAGCCTGCTCCTGACCCTGAGGCACAAAGCCACGGGTCCTGCCGAGATCAAAGCAGCGAGAGAGTTCGTGAGAGACCCCCAGCCTTGTTCCTGCAGGGTTCCTGCAGACCCTGTGGCATTAAGCTTCAATCAATTTGCCCAAAGATCAGCTGGAACCAAACAGCAGTTCCTCTTAGAACTCAGCTGGAGACCTGAACCAACCTTCTACAAAATAAACGAGTCCAGCTACAGAGCTGCGGCCACTGGCTGATCACATGACCTCACTGCTGGCTGATCACATGACCTCAGCACTGGTTTATCATGTGACCCTGGCCCCTGATTCATCACATGTCCAAACCACAGTAATGTGTGTATGTAACATTTGCAGAGTGTTCGCTGTGCGTGTGTGTGTGTTTGTGTGGTGTGTGAGACAGACCTGCATCTGACAACCACACGGGGGGAAAGGGGTCACTGAGCATGCTACAGCGCGCCTTCTCATGCGATGTTCTTCGAAACTCGGGCTGGGTGTGAGCGGCGGTCATGTCGCTGTAACTTTAATAATTTCACATTGCTTTTTTTTCACCAGCTTCTACTAATCGTCGTTTCCATAACCTGAACTCCTGATTACAAAAATAATGACAAGATGCTTTTCTCAGAATTGTCATGTTGCTCTGTTTCTGGACTCCCCCATTACGATCATGAGTTTGGGGAGGGGGAGGGGGGTTGCAGTCACATCAGGCTGGTCACACTCTAAATTTAATACTAACGTATGGATAAAAAACAGAAAACAAAGTGACATTTCCACAGTCCGAATTATCTCATATCATTATCCCATCAATATCTCATATCAGCTAATTAAAGTGGTAAATTACTTTCTACAGACCTCTGATCAGGGTTGCGTCTCTTTGCTTGTGTTACTCGACCTCAGTGCAGCTTTTGACACCACTGATCTTAGTACTCTCCTCCACAGATCAGAAAATGTAGTAGGAATTAAGGGAACGGCGCTCTCCTGGCTCAGATCCTATTTGACTGACTGATCTTTATCAGTTTGCTGATTTAAATAATGACTGTTCTGCATGTTCCAAACGCGAAGTATGGTGTTCCACAGGGTTTGGTATTAGGCCTAATGCTATTTTAAGATCTCTGTGGGATTAAAGATTCCAATCTGTCATTTGAAGCTCATGTAGATGATATTACCAGGATAGCATTCGGTCATCTCATAGAAGCACATCACCGCACTCTTATCCCCTCTTATTCCCTGCACGTTCGATTTTCTTGAACCTTTATGTGACATTGTGCATAACTCATCACCTGTGATTACCTACTACCCCGCCCCCTCCAAACTTGTTGAGCTACAAATGGTGCTCTCTACTACTTATAGACCTCATCACCAAAGAGTCCCTGACTGCTGCTGAGGATGGTGCACATGAACAGCCTACAGGTCACCATGAGATTACTGTAGAAGGTTTCACACAGGAACCATGAAGCTGGATGTGGACATTCTTGCTGCTACACACTGTTTTGCTCTTATGTCTCCTTCAGTGAACAGTTATATAACAACACAACAAAACTTCATGATTAAACTATAAGTAATGCAGAAATTACTTTAATTTTTACGTTCGTAAGCTCATAAGCCCATAAATTCTTCCTCATGTAGTCTCAGGGAGTTTTTCTAATGCGGTTTTACTCTGCCTGTATTTAGACTGTGGGAGTAAACCAACTAAGCACGGGGAGAACATTCAAACTCCATATACACAGACCCGAGTCAGGTCTCGAACCCTCGAGCCTGGGCCCTCGTGCGAGGCCACAGTCCTAACCGCTACACCACCATGCTGCCTTATAACGGAGAGAAATCAGTATTTTGATAAAGGCAGCAATGAGGAACCCGTACGCTCTGTTCTTCACGTCACGCTGCTGTATTCAGACTCCTTCACATGTTCAGAAGGACGCCTGCTAAGCTCATTCCC
>NC_071114.1:31772500-31810000 GCF_024256425.1 Clarias gariepinus
GATGGAAATGGCAGTAGTACACGAACAAACACTAACTGACGAAAGTCTTTAGACACTATTTTGTGAGGTTGAGGCCATTCTTAAAATCCGCCCAATCACCACTACATCCTCTGATCCTTTTGATTTGGAACCCCTTACCCCAAACCACATTCTCCTACTAAAATCCCAACCTATACTCCTTCCTGGTGAGTTTTCCAAAGCTGACTTGTACACCAGGCGACGGTGGAAACAAGTACAGTATCTGGCAGACTTATTCTGGAAACAATGGGCACAAGAATATCTGACTCTAATGCAAGAACGGCAGAAGTGGTCCAAGGTTAGACAAAACATCAACATTGGGGACATCGTGGTAATTGTTGACCCCACTTCCCCTAGGTCGTCATGGCCTCTGGCAAGAGTCCTGGAGACAAAGCCCGATTCCGGTGGATTGGTCCGATCAGTAAAACTTAAAACCCAGACAGGCATCCTAGAGCGTCCAATTACTAAATTGTGCCTGCTGTTAGAAGATGTGTAATGTATGTCTTTCTTTCTTTATACTTTATAAACAGTATATTGGCTCCTTTAAGTGTATGTCACTTTCTGTGTCTTTCTGAGTCATCTCTGAGTTACATTCACATCAACTACCAAACAGAGTTTTATCTGTAATCTCCCAGAGTTCCCAACTTCGATTAGATCACCGTCTGACCCCACAGAACTCGATCAGGCGACTGAATATTTAGAGTCGACATTTCGCTATACCTTAGATAATGTAGCTCCAGTCAAAAGAAAAATTATTAGAGATAAAAAACTTGCTCCCTGGTATAACGATCACACGCGCACTTTAAAACAGACCGCTCGGAAATTAGAACGTAAATGGCGTCAAACTAAATTACTAGTATTTCAAATTGCATGGAAGGAGAGCATCCTGAACTATAGAAAAGCTCTTAGTGTAGCTAGATCAACATATCTCTCCACTCTTATAGAAAATAACAAAAATAATCCTAGATTCTTATTTAATGCTGTAGCCAAATTAACCAGAAATAAGACCACTGCAGAAATCTCCACAACAACATCATGCAATAGTGAGGACTTCATGAACTTTTTTAATAATAAAATTGTAAATATTAGGCATAAAATTGAGGTTTTAAAACCGAACAATGTAATTGATGCAGATGTTAATCTAGCCATGTCAGACCAGAACCTAAAATACTTTACTACCCTTGAAGAGAATGAATTAATTTCACTCATCTCTTCTTCAAATTCATCAACCTGTATATTAGATCCTGTACCGACACATTTTCTTAAAAAGATAGTACCAGCAATAATAGAACCCCTGTTATGTTATATGTTCCAAAATCTTTTAAATTAGCAGTTATCAAACCAATAATTAAGAAACCTGACCTCGACCCCTGTCAGCTGTCCAGTTACAGACCAATATCAAACCTCCCCTTTATCTCTAAGATCCTGGAAAAGATAGTAGCGGAGCAGCTATGCTCATATATACATAGAAATGGCATACATGAACTGTATCAGTCAGGATTTAGGCCTCATCACAGTACAGAGACAGCGCTCGTTAAAGTAGTAAATGACATTCTATTGGCCTCTGATCAGGGTTGTGTAACTATGCTTGTATTACTTGACCTCAGTGCAGCTTTTGACACTGTTGATCACGCTATTCTTCTTCACAGATTAAAAAATGTAGTGGGAATTAAGGGTACAGCCCTCTCCTGGCTCAGATCCTATCTGACCCATCGTTATCAGTATGTAGACTTAAATGGTGATTATTCTGCATGTTCTCTAGTGGAGTTTGGCGTTCCGCAGGGTTCAGTTTTAGGTCCACTGCTTTTTTCCCTTTACATGCTTCCTCTGGGCAACATAATCCGTAAGCATGGTATTAGTTTTCATTGTTATGCTGACGATACACAGTTATATGTCTCAGCAAAACCTGATGAGAAAAAACAGCTTACTAAAATTGAGCAATGTGTGCAGGACATAAGAAATTGGATGCTAATTAACTTCCTTCTGCTAAATCCGGATAAGACAGAAGTTCTAGTCATAGGACCGCATACAGCTAGGAGTAAAATTTTAGATCACACCGTAACTTTAGATGGCCTTTCTGTTCCATCAAATGCAACAGTGAAAGACCTTGGTGTGATTATTGATTCCAGCCTTTCATTTAAAGCACATGTAGATAATATTACCAGGATAGCATTCTTTCACCTCAGAAATATTGCCAGAATAAGAAATTTATTGTCGCTAAACGACGCAGAAAAACTAGTTCATGCTTTTATCACCTCTAGTTTGGACTATTGTAATGCCTTACTGTCTGGTTGTTCAGCTAGATGCATAAATAAGCTTCAGCTAGTCCAGAATGCAGCAGCGAGAGTCCTCACCAGAACCAGAAGATATAAGCACATCACCCCTATCTTATCTTCCATCCATTGGCTCCCTGTGAAATTTCGCATTGATTTTAAAATACTAC
This sequence comes from Clarias gariepinus, assembly GCF_024256425.1. Taxonomy (NCBI): domain Eukaryota; kingdom Metazoa; phylum Chordata; class Actinopteri; order Siluriformes; family Clariidae; genus Clarias; species Clarias gariepinus. The sequence continues at coordinate 31,774,962 of NC_071114.1, forward strand.
TCTTGACATATAAAGCATTAAATGGTCTCGCGCCGCAGTACCTGAGCGAACTGCTAGTGTCTTACGATCCGCCACGCCTACTTCGATCAAAGGATGCAGGCTGCTTGTCAGTACCGCGTATTATGAAAAATACAGCTGGGGGCAGAGCTTTTTCTTACAAAGCCCCAAAGTTATGGAATAGTCTTCCAAATAGTGTTCGGGACTCAGACACAGTCTCAGTGTTTAAGTCCAGGCTAAAAACCTATTTATTTAGCCAAGCATTTTTATAAATAGATTTTCCATAGGTAAAGGAGCAGATCTGGGGGACTCATGGACGTAGCGTATTATGGTGAACTGGTATGTTTGGATGCTGTCTTCCTCACTCTCATTGATCACTCAGGTTTGCTGACGGTGAGGTGATTGTTTGCTTTACATGTCAGGAAGCCCTCATGTTTGTGTTTCCTTCTGGCTCTCCCTTTTAGTTATGCTGTCATAGTTAGTCCTGCCGGAGTCTCTGCTTGCACTCTACAGTTAATATACATTCACATTATACATTGTGTGACTGTGACCATACCTAACTGCCATCTCTCCTCTTCTTCTCTTTCCCCCCCTCTTTCTTTTTCCTCTCTCCTCCTGTCCCCCCCTTTCACTCTTTCTCTCTCTCTCTCTGTCGAGCTACACATGTCGTTCCTGAGCTGCCAGTGATCCAGACTCCCTCTGCCCTCCGGACCTGTCTGACCCATCCTGGTGCCCCGCTTCGGGCTGAAGATCTCGTCACATGGATGCCCCGTGTGTCTCTCTGGGATGCGTCTGGTGTCTGGGAATGATTCTCTCTACATAGAAAATGGTTCTGGCCTTGACTGGTGTTGGCAACTGTTTCTCTGGGGACTTGACAGTTCGATAGTTCATGACTGGAACTTCTTACAAGTCTACCTGGGTCTTCAATAACTACCTGGACTCCATATTAACATCAATTAACATCAGCTATTATAGCTGAACTGCGTCCCACCCTACACACTGTATAAATGCAGATCATTTACTGCTTTCTGTTTCACCCAAATGAGGATGGGTTCCCTGTTGAGTCTGGTTCCTCTCAAGGTTTCTTCCTATTACCATCTCAGGGAGTTTTTCCTTGCCACTGTCGCCCTCGGCTTGCTCACCAGGGACAAACTGACCATTTTGATTCATACAAATTCACATTTCATACAAACTTAAATAATTCTTTTGACTATGTAAAGCTGCTTTGCGGCAATGAAAATTGCTAAAAGCGCTATACAAATAAAATTGAATTGAATTGAATTGAATCTCCCTCTAGTGGCTGGGCCTTTAATCTTTAATGGTAGGTGATACTACCTGGGGGGCGTGGCCGGAGCAGGAAGCTACAGTCTTCGACACCAAAGGCCCAAGGAGAGGCTGCTCTGTTGAATCCTTTGTTCATCTTTGCAATCCTTATTTTGATTAACTTTAAGAACCAATGAGCTTTATATTTTTATTTGTTTGTAATAAACCCTTTCTTATTTCTGGACATCAAAACACTTGTGGACGTGAATTATTCTCCTTGGACAAGTTGGTCAGACACTCTAGCTCAGCCACCATAGTGGTCAATAGGACAAAGAAAGAAAACCACTACAAATACTTTCTTCCAGAAGAGGCAGGAACATAGGGTGACATATAAGAGTGGAGGCAGAAGCCCTCAGGTGGACTACATCTTGTGTCGACGTTGTAACCTGAAAGAGATCATTGACTGCAAAGTGTTGGTAGGGGAGAGTGTAGCCAGACAACACAGAATGATGGTGTGTAAAATAACCCTGGTGGTAAGAAAGGTGAAGAGGACAAAGGCAGAGCAGAGGACAAAATGGTGGAAGTTGAAAAAGGAAGAATGTTGTGCAGTTTTTTAGGGAGAATTTGAGACAGGCTCTGGGTGGTCAGGAGGTGCTTTCAGTTGACTGGACAACTACAGCCAATGTGATCAGGGAGACAGGTAGGAGGGTACTTAGTGTATCATCAGGTAAGGGGAAAGTGGACAAGGAGACTTGGTGGTGGAACAAGAAAGTCCAGGAGTGTATACACGGAAAGGGAGGATGGGAAGGATGTGCAGCAGGTTAGAGTGATTAAAGATAGGGATGGAAATGTACTGACAGATGCCCAGGAGGGTAATGGGAAGATGGAAGGAGTACTTTAAGGAGTTGATGAATGAGGAAAATGACAGGAAACAAAGAGTAGATGAGATGACTGTTGTGGAGCATGAAGTAGCAAAAATCAGTAAGAGTGAGGTGAGGAGGGCGTTAAAGAGGATGAAGAGGGGAAAGGCAGTTGATCCTGATGACATACCTGTGGAGGTCTGGAAGCTGACTAGTCTGTTTAACAAGATTTTGGAAAGTGAGAGGATCCCAGAGGAATGGAGGAGAAGTGTAGTGGAGAAGCCAGGGGTAGCTCAGTGGTTAAGGCATTGGACTTCGGTTCGGAAGATCCCAGGTTCAAACCCCACAACCACCAAGTTGCCACTGTTGGGCCCTTGAGCAAGGCCCTTAACCCTCAACTGCTCAGATGTATAATGAGATAAAAATGTTAGTTGCTCTGGATAAGAGCGTCTGTCTGCCAAATGCCTAAATGTAAGTGTATTAGTGCCGATCTTTGAGAACAAGGGCAGATGCAGAGCTGTGGCAATTACAGAGGCATAAAGCTAATGAGCCATACAATGAAACTGTGGGAAAGAGTAGTGGAAGCTAGGTTAAGGGCAGAGGTGAGCATTTGTGAGCAGCAATATGGTTTCATCCAGTAGAAGGGTACAACGGATGCAGTATTTTCCTGCTGATGGACAAGTACAGAGAAGGTAACAGGGAGTTGCATTGTGTCTTTGTAGATTTAGAGAAGGCGTACAACAGGGTGCCAAGAGAGGAGCTGTGGTGTTGTATGAGGAAGTCTGGAGTGGCAGAGAAGTATGTTAGAGTGGTGCAGGACATGTATGAGAGCTGTAAGACAGTGGTGAGATGTGCTGTAGGTGTGACAGAAGAGTTCAAGGTGGAGGTGGGTCTGCATCAAGGATCGGCCCTGAGACCCTTTTTGTTTGCTCTGGTGATGGACAGGATGACAGATGAGGTAAGACAGGAGTCTCCATGGACTATGATGTTTGCAGATGACATTGTGCTTTGTAGCGAGAGCAGGGAACAGGTGGAGGAAAATTTGGAGTGGTAGAGGTATGCTCTGGAAAGCAGAGGAATGAAGGTTAGCCGTAGCAAGACGGAATACACGTGTGTAAATGAGAGGAACCCAAGAGGAACGGTGAGGATACAGGGAGCAGAGGTAAAGAAGGTGCAGGATTTTAAGTACTTAGGGTCAACTGTCCAGAGCAACGGAGAGTTTGAAAAGGAGGTGAAGAGGTGGTACAGGCAGGTTGGAATGGGTGGAGAAAAGTGTCAGGTGTGTGCGATAGAAGAGTATCAGCGAGAATGAAAGGAAAGGTGTACAGGACAGTGGTGAGACCAGCAATGCTCTACGGCTTAGAGACAGTGGCGCTGAAGAAAAGACAGGAGGCAGAGTTGGAGGTAGCAGAGCTGAAGATGTTGAGGTTCTCTTTGGGAGTGACAAGGATGGATTGGATTAAGAATGAGTTTATCAGAGGGACAACCCATGCTAGATGTTTTGGAGATAAAGTCCGAGAGGCCAGATTGAGGTGGTTTGGACATGTTCAGAGGAGAGATGGTGAATATATCTGTAGAAGGATGCTATGGTTTGAACTTCCAGGCAGGAGGTCTAGAGGAAGACCAAAGAGGAGATTTATGGATGCAGTGAGAGAGGACATGAAGTTAGTAGGTGTGAGAGAAGAGGATGCAGAGGATAGGGTTAGATGGAGGCAGATGATTCGCTGTGGCGACTCCTGAAAGGGAACAGTCGAAAGACAAAGAAGAAGAAGAGAGAGCAGGAATTGATCTGAGTTCATACTGTGTGTTAGGTGGCAGGCAGTTCAGCTATAACAGTTCATGTCAATTAATGATAATATGAAGTCCATGTAGTTATTGGAGGCTGAGGTAGACTTGTATTTCAGTCCTGAACTCTCGAGCAACTGCAGCCAAGTCAAGTCCCCAGAGAAACAGCTGTCAACATCAGTCAAGGCCAGAATCATCTTTAAGGTAAAGTGAAACCGTCCCCAGACACCAGACGCATCGTAAAGAGACACTCAGGGCATCCATGTGACGAAATCTCCAACCAGAAGTGTGGCATCAGGATGGGTCAGACAGGTCCAGAGGGCAGAGGGAGTCTGGATCACTGGCAGCTCAGGAACGACATGTGTAGCTCGACAGAGAGAGGGAAGAGAGAGAGGGGGAGAGAGAGCAGAAGAGGAGAGATAACAGTTAGGTCTGGTCACAGTCATATAATGTATAATGTGAATGTATATTAACTGTAGAGTGCAAGCAGAGACTCCGGCAGGACTAACTATGACATCATAACTAAAAGGGAGGAGCCAGAAGGAAACACAGACATGAGGGCTTCCTGAGATGTAAAGCAACCAATCACCTCACCGGCAGCAAACCTGAGTGATCAATGAGAGTGAGGAAGACAGCATCCAAACATACCAGTTTACCATAATACTCTACGTCCATGAGTCCCCCAGATCTGCTCCTTTACCTAAGGCTAATCTATTTATAAAAATGCTTGGCTAAATAAATAGGTTTTTAGCCTGGACTTAAACACTGAGACTGTGTCTGAGTCCCGAACACTATTTGGAAGACTATTCCATAACTTTGGGGCTTTGTAAGAAAAAGCTCTGCCCCCAGCTGTATTTTTCATAATACGCGGTACTGACAAGCAGCCTGCATCCTTTGATCGAAGTAGGCGTGGCGGATCGTAAGACACTAGCAGTTTGCTCAGATACTGCGGCGCGAGACCATTTAATGCTTTATATGTCAAGAGTAGTATTTTAAAATCAATGCGAAATTTCACAGGGAGCCAATGGAGTGAAGATAAGATAGGGGTGATGTGCTCATATCTTCTGGTTCTAGTGAGGACTCTCGCTGCTGCATTCTGGACTAGCTGAAGCTTATTTATGCATCTAGCTGAACAACCAGACAGTAAGGCATTACAATAGTCACTACAATACTTCAGAGGTGCTGAAAATCAATCAGGCTCCCTTTCACATCAGAGCTGCTGCTGAGTGTGTACTGAGCTTTAAGTTCTTGAACTTCTGGTAAAAAAACAAACAAACAAAAAAAAACAGCACCACGGCACCTCTATGTTCTGAGAAAACTGAAAAAAGGCCAACCTGCGCTACGGGATCCTTGTGTACATTTACACTGTACATTACCATTCAGGGCATCATCACCAACCGCTCCTCAGTGTATTACAGCGACTGCACTGATGACTTTCAACAGCCCGGTTCTTTTTCTTCTCTACCCAGGTAAGATGCTCCAGATGTTGTCTCGGGCTCAGGTGTGTTGTTATACTGGGAATGCTATTACTCTTAGTTTAATGAATCTTTTCTTCCTATGGATATACAGTGGGTATTAAAATAATAATAATAATTTCCTTTAATATAATCACATTTTGTTGTTTTTTTTTGGGATTTTTTCCCGATTCCCTCCCTCCCCCCCAACACTAGGGGGCTCCCACATTAAGGCTACTGCTACCACCCAGTCTATCACTTAGTCTAACACGAAGACTATCCCGTGTTTCCTTCGAACCACGTGACGCCAGCCAATCGCATCTTTTCGAACTGCTTGCTCACGCACTATTGGGGCGGTGTAACACACTCGGAGGACAGTGCTATCCCCTCTTTCCGCGTGCTCACAGACGCCCCTGATTGGCTGTAGAGCCGTGATTAATGTGGGAGCACAAAGTACCTCTCATCCCTCCCCTCTAAAAGAGCTCGGCCAATCAGCTCTCTCTAAACCTCCGGCTGGGAAAGTTAACAGCTCACCTGGGAACTTAACAGGCCTGTTTTGCAGTCTTGAAATGAAGACGGACACAATTTGTGTTATTTTCCTGCTGTATTTACTCAACTTTTACCATGAAAGATATAACACCAACATGTCAGAAAAAAAGTTGGGTTCCATTTGATGGTGACTGTTTGTGGGCTGCAGTCTTCAAGTTATTGCACAGATTTTTAATGGGGTTTAAGTCTGTGCTCTGACTAGGCCATGCAAGGACATTCACCTTTTTCTCCTTCAATCACCGTGTGGTCAGTTTTGTTGTGTGCTTTGGGTCAGTGTCACGCCAAGCTTGTGATTTGCACAAAAGAAGAGCTGAGTGCAGCGATTCTTGGCTTTTTTTGGGGGGGGACGGAGGTGTACCTGGTGCTGAAACAACTATTGGAAGAGCATAAAAAGGAGTGTTTGGATATCTGCAAACTTCTGAGTGATACTCTGAGGAAGGTGAATGTTTCTTTAAGAGAATCGTTACTGGGGACGAGACACAGATTCATCACTACGAGCTTGAGGGTAAACGGCAGCGTGTGGAACGGAAACGTCATCAATCACAGACCGAGAAGTTCAAAAGTCGACCATCAGCTGGAAAGTTCATCAATGCTTAGGGTTTTTTGGGATTCTCAAGGGCCAGAAGTATTGGAACATCATCAGGAAAAAGGTTCAACACTCGACAGAACGTTACAGTGAGACGCTTATTGAAGAGCTGAAGACTAAACTTAAACACAGAGGACCGATATCCAAGGTCAACATGATCTTGCATGACTATGTCCGTCTGCACACTTCTACTCCCAACTGTCGACACTTGAAGGTGTTAAACTGTCCTTCTTATAGTTCTGGGCCCGTATTCACAAAGCTTCTTACACCTAAAAGTTGCTCCTTATTCTTAGATTTATGACATTTTCTTAGAATTTCATCTTAAATTCAGGACTAAATCTTAGCAAAGATAAAAATGATTCACGAAACATCTTAGCCCTAAAAACAGCTTCTAAGATTAGTGAGGAAGACTTTTACGAGGCATAAGAGTTTCTTAAGAGGTCAGAGGTTATTTTTTAATCAACCAATCACAGTCCTTGAATTGCTGCATCATCCCCAGTAACGGGGTCGACCACACCCCCTCACTAAGATAAAGGGTTTTGTACTTTCCTTACTCAGAGTTGCCCTAAATCACTTTTAGTCTAGGACTCCCAGATAGGACTTTTTAAGCTAAGATAGGAGCTTTTAGAGAATTAGAAGAAGCTTTATGAATACGGGCCCAGGTTTCACTCCATCAGACTTTCACCTGTTTGGACCCCCTAAAGTAGCTCTATGGGGACGAGCATTCACTTCTGATAAAGAACTGAAGACAGCGGTGCATTTGTGGCTCACAGCTCAGCCTAAAACATCTTTAATGAGGGAATACCAAAGTCTGTTGGACATAGTGTATTAAAAAGCCAAGAGAAACATTATGCGTTTGTCTCTTCCAAAAGTTAATTAAAATAAATTCTACAGTCAGAGAGCGTTTTTAACTCATCATAATTATATAAAAATAACTCAATTAGGAGTTTAAACATGCAGATGTAGTTACAGTACAGAGCAAAAACGGTAAATAATTTACAGTTCTACAGTTAACGTTTAACATCCACTCCACCCTGTAGAGAGTAATAACGGCCCGGAGACACTTTCAAGGTGTTTAATCAAAGTAGAGACACACGTACAGGAGTTCTGGTAGGTACCTGTTTTTTAATTCAACGAATACATTAATGCAGAAATAAGAACAGGAGACAGGACACAGAGTCTGGTGATATTTATTGGTGCACATTTCAGATAAATGAGGACACATTAAGAGTCTTACTGCTTTTATTTGAATCCCACTGCGCTGACGTGTACGCAAGTCAGAAACGGAGGGATAGAGGAAAAGAAAAGGAGAGAAAGAAAAAAAAAACCCACAAGAACTTCCCAATGACGAGCTTTAAGCTTTATGAGAGCGTCTTCTTTTGGGACAGATTGATCTTATCTCCCAGACTCAAGGCCATGCCCTGTGGAGGAAACAGACCAAAATATCAGGAAAAGGAATCTACAGCCGAGTGATACAAAATCAATCCTGTGATATTTTACCAAACAAGCTCAAATTAACGACAAGTATAAATACTACAACACTAACACACCACTGATCCTTCGGGTTTGACACCTTTACCCATTTTAAATATTTTGGCAGATGTTCAATCACCACATCAGAAAGTGAAACACAGCGATACGTCCTCTGCATTAATAAATTGAAGCTACTTACACACACACACACACACACACACACACACAGTTCAGGTTTTTGCAGCCGTTCTTGTCCGATTACTCTGTGGTTCCTCACCTGGCTCTTGGCGCGGATGCGGATGTGGCCATTAACCGGAGCTTCGGGTCCGAGATGGATCGGCTTCTCGATGCTCACGTTAGCGAGCGCGTCCTCGCCGAAGATGGAGCGAGCGTACAAGTTAGCAGCCATGAATCCACACACGCCAGAGAGAGCCTGGATTGCAGCGTGCACACACACACACACACACACGACTTTATGAATGAGTAAGTGTGGGTGAGGAGAGAAGAAGAAGAGAGAGGGAGAGATGGATTGGTGTTCTCAGCGTTACCTTCTCTGGAGTTAAACACTTCATGTTGGTGGAGCCGAGGATGTGCTGGAGATAATCGTTCAGCTCTGTAATGTTGGTGTTCACGGTAACCTTTGGAGAACGAGAAAGATGAGCAGCGAGAATCTACGGAAATATCAGTCTGTGTTTCACCAGAGGTTCGGTTCCTTACCTTGTTCTCCCACTCAAACTCCGCCCACATCTGCCTGAACTCTGCGTCGGTGCATGAAGCCGGCTGGATGTAGTCCATGATGTCGATGTGAATGTCACTGAGAACCACACAGTTTCTGTCGCTGGCTGCTCCGGACACGTCGTACACTGCATGCACACACACACACACACACACATTAAATACAGAAAAGCACCTCCAGGCTAAATACACGACTTTGTGTCCGTGAGGCGGAGCTGTACAGAGGGAGGGGCTCCTCACCGATGTTCCCAAAGATAATGCCGTTTTCTGTGGAAGCCACTTTCACATTGGCTTTGATGTTGGCAAAGTCGTGAGGAGCGAGAGTGAGAGGAGACGGCTTCTCCACCAGCTTCAGATCACCTGCAAGATTAAAACAGCACGTCTGATTTACACTCAACAACACACAGCGTGAAGAACTGAGCACACACACACACACACACACACACAGAGAAAAAGAACACTAAACAGATGGAGGAGAGATGATGTCGGAACAGAGCCTGTACCCAGTGTGGCCAGTTCCAAAGTGCAGTTCTGGAGGGTGTCGCTGGTTTGATTGACCACCAGCACGTCCAGCACGATGTCATACTGGTTAACATGGACGTACGCTTCGGCGTACACCGGATCCGAGAAACCGGTTAGCTGCGTCACCTGTGGAGGAGAATATACGGAAATTCAAACCGGACGTAAAGTGACAGAGGGAGAGAGAGAGACAGATTGTCCACATAAGCTGTATTCTGTCACACTGCCATCTGCTGGCCAAGAGGTGAACATACAGGACTGCTGTGATTATTACATATCCTCAACCTTAAATAAAATATTCACACAAACGTCATCAATAATCTCATTTTAAACGCAGTGTGAACTAAGAGCCAAACGTTTCTTTTGGGAGATTTTTCCCTGATTTTCTCCCACATTAATCACGGCTCTACAGCCAATCAGAGGCGTCTGAGAGCTCACACAGGCGGAAGGAGCTGATAGCGCTGTCCTCCGAGTATGTGACTCCGCCCCCCCCACGATGAGTGAGCGAGCAGGTCGAAAATATGCGGCCGGTGGCGTCACGTGGTTCGGAGGAAACACGTGATAGTCTTCGGCCCTCTCGACTGAGTGGTCGTAGTAGCCTTAATGTGGAGCCCCCTAGTGACGGGGAGGAATTGGACACGACTTAATTTAGGGAGAAAATCCCTATCATAGTTTATGATATACATGTTCTCAGGTAACACACCCGACTGTACAGTGTGCAATGGAGTGCGTGTGTGTGGTGGGCCGCGTTACGTTACCTTGTTGAGTTTGGAGGCGAGGGGGTCGGACGCCTCCTTCCTCTGCGTGTTGCCCATGGCCGCCAGCAGGCTGAGCTGGAACTGGTCCTCCTTGGAGCTCGTCTCGTTCTTGGCCGTGAGCTGCATGAAGGAGATGGGGTCGTCGGCCTGCACCGTCACGTTACGCTTCTCAGACTCTTTCTGTAAAATTCCATAGAAACCAAACACCTCAGTGTGATCACACACACACACACACACTCACAGCGGTACATGGTCCGACCCGCTGCACAGTAAATGAAGGAGAACCGAGAGTTCGGACCTTCTGAGACAGTTTCTCCTCCTCCAGCCGTACGGTCAGCATGTGAGACAGCGACCTGCGGCACTCCTTGTTGAAGATGTCGCTCATGAGCGGCGAGGACTCGGACAGGACCTTCAGACACAGGGAGATCCGCTCCACGTCGTCGTCCGTGATGGGCTTCTTGGGCAGGGACGACTTCCCCAGGTGCAGCACGGTGGCCATGATCAGCATGGCCTCGGCTACGAACGACTGATTAACACCAACACAGGAACACAGGAGGTCACTTCAGTGCGAGTTATTAATAAGAAATTAATAAATTTCTTAAATTAATAAGAAAAGAGTATAAAGCTTTATTACATTCTGCTTTTTCTTGTCTGTGACGATGGCGACATATCGCAGGGCAATTTTAGTCAGCGTGGTGGCGAGAGACGCAGCGACGTAGAAATCCCCGTCCAACAGGAAACCCCTGAGAGGAGGCCTGGACAAGGACAAACACTTTATTATAAACACTTTACAATCAATCAATACAAATTCTTACACACACGTCAAGGTTAACTATTAGTTTATTATTTTATTATTAATTCCTGTGTTTAATTCTTTATTCCTAGACTTTACTGCTGTTTAAGAATTTAATAAAACAGGACAGAGTTAGGGAGGGAGAGAGAGAGGCAGGAAGAGAGGGAGAGAGAAAGAGAAAACACGGCTTGCTGCAGCACCTGGACCTGCTGGAGTGGTACCGTCAGAACTGGGCCCTGACAGTCAATCTGACAAAAACCAAAATTATCATCTTCCAAAAAAAGGCCAGATCTCAGAAAAACAGACATGTTCACTCTGGGAAACACCACCCTAGAGCACGCGTTACACTATGACTACCTGGGACTGAAACTCAGCGCCTCCGGAGGCTTTGATCTGGGAGTAAATGCACAGAAAGAAAAAGCATGAAGAGCTCTATATGCAATTAAGAAAAGATTCTACAAAACACACATCCCAATCAGAATCTGGTGTAAAATCTTTGATAGCGTCATCGAGCCTATTGCGCTGTACGGATGTGAGGTTTGGGGTCGACTCAGTAAACACGACCACACTCACTGGGACAAACATCCCACAGAGTCCCTACATGCAGAATTCTGTAGAAATCTCCTCAAAGTTCAGAGAAAAACACCAATTAACGCATGTAGGGCAGAATTAGGACGATTCCCGCTGATTATAGCCGTCCAGAAAAGGGCAGTAAAATTCTATGAACATCTTAAATTGAGTAATGAGACACCCTGCAGTACGAAGCACTGAGAACCCAAGAGCTCGGCCCTAAACCCAGTCCCCTCTGTCAGCTGGTCCTGAGACTCACTAACACACTAACCCCTAACACACTGCAGTCTCAGAGCAGCACTGCTCACCACAGTCTCATCAGAATCACACACACACACACACACATCACTGATCAGATAAGGAGAGTGTATCTGGAGCACTGGGACAGTCAGACCCAAACCCAGTCCAGACTACACTGCTATCGGGCCCTAAAGAGAGAATATGAATTGGCAGAGTATCTCTTCACCGTCAGAGATATAAAGCAGAGACAGATCCTGAGCAGATACAGGCTGAGTGAGCACCGTCTGGCTGTGGAGACGGGCAGACACAGGAGAACCTGGCTGCCCAGAGAGCAGAGACTGTGTGCTCAGTGTACGAGCGGTGAGGTCGAGACGGAGATACACTTCCTTCTTTACTGCCAAAAATATCAACAAATAAGGAACACCTTCACTGAGATCATCACACACAAAATCCCAAATTATTCCAAATTAACAGAAGGTGAAAAAATTTGAATAATTTTAGGAGAAGGGCGCACTGCTCCCCTCGCTGGAGAGTGTGTGTCCGAGTGTGAGAGTGGGAAGGGCACTGACCCTGACACAGCCTGAGAGCAGTGGGAGAAGATCCTGCTGGTTACAGGACACACACACTCTTAAGACACTCTCTCAGACACACACACACACACACACACACACACACACACACACACACCTGTCCTCCTCCTTCTTCGAGGGTCTGTTGGAGCTGAGAGCGCTCTGAGTGGCGTAGGTTCCCATCTCCGTCACCAGCTTCTGCATCGGCACTGCACTCACCTCCTCCTCCACCTTCAGCTCCCCCGCCTCCTTCTTTATCTCATTCTCCACTATGGGGATCTGTGTGCGCGCACACACACACACACACACACCAAATTAAAATAAATGAAAAGCTCCTTTACAGTCACAATATTAGCATTAGCATATGCACAGGTAAGACAGGTGTATACACAGGACCTCTGACTTACTGATGCACTGAGCAGTGTGTGTGTGTGTGTGTGTGTGTGTGTGTGTGCGCGTGTGTAATCTGAACATTTTACAGTCTCTTCCTGACACATATGGAGTGTGTTACCTCTCCAAGTGACCGGCGCACTTCAGTCATCACACTCTGGATGTCCTCTTTAGTGCTGCAGTACTCTCCCAAAATCCACAGGGCGCCTCTGTAAATTCTGTCGGTGCGCGCGCACACACACACACACACACACAGTTTAAAACCAACATAAACGCACTACAGCAACTCCGTAACAAACAAGATAAGATAAGAGGATTAAGCTACCTGTGTGCACAGAGTGCTGTCTGGTGTGTGTGTGTGTGTGATCTTTAACATTTGATAGATTTGTATCTTTCCATAACAAATACTTAATAAAAAAATACAAATAACAATTAATATTGGTCTGTGAGTGTATAAAGTCAATTAATACACAGCTGAAGATTAAAACCGTTATGGAAAACCTGCAAACTGGGAGGGGTTTTGTGGGCGTGGCCTTACTTGTGTTTAAGTTTTTAAAAAAGTGTCTCCAGATGTGCAAGTTATTCTCATCAGCTGGTCCGTGATAAACCCCTTAGACCCTGGTGTTGACCCTGTGCGTGTGTGTGTGTGTGCGCGTGTGTGTGCGCGCGTGTGTGTGCGCGCGTGTGTGCTACACAAAGTTTAATCATGGGTGGTGAATCTGCTGTGTTCATTCATATTTAGACACAATCGGGCAAAAACCATCAAATGTGAACCCGGGTTATACACGGACCCAAACCCGACTCCTGCTCGGTCAGAACCAGCGTGACTCCTGCAGCACTTTTACACCGACACCCAGCACACTTACTTGACGGTTTTTATGGCGTGAAAAACCTCCAGCATTTTCTCAATGATGAGCGCTCTGAGCGCATCGAACCGCTGGATCGCCTCACGCACAAACTCCAACACATCTGCAGCAGCTGCTTCATTAGTGTCACTGAGGAACTCCATCAGCTACACACACACACAAACAAAATACTTCTACTACTTAACATTGGACATATTAAATATATTTAGATATAAAACATGATATTGAATAAATTACTGTGTTAACTATTTGTCATTACTGCATATAAAACAAACCATAACCGACTTGCAGGAAATGAGCTTTAACATTTAAGAATGTACGTATTCAATAAAGTTTATTGTAAATTTAAATACACATCACTTACATTAAAAAAAAAAAACTTTAAATAAATGAGCCTGTATTTACCAGATTAAGGAGTGTTTTACAAACCTTCTCAGATTAATTGAACACTTTCTGGACACCCCGTCAGTGTTCGCAGTAAACACTCTGTACGGCTCTAATCTCACTGTACAAACACAGTACATCTCACTGTACAAACTTCTAGTCTCCAGTTTACGATGTCCAACTTACTAAATAAGGCCAAAGCTACACATCCTTTGTAGCCAGCCTTTTACAATTTTATAAACTATACTTATTATGGAATCAAATGCAGTGTTATTTTTTAGAGTGCTGTGTGTGAGAATCGGAGCAGCAGAAGAGCAGTAGTGTGTGAAATACGCAAACCAGCCTTCTGACAACCAGGCCACGGGTAACCTGACAGAGATCAGACCTTACAGACTTCTCCTCTGGTGTCTGGTGTGAACACTAACTGAAGCTCTCGACCTGGATCTCTAGGGATCTATGCAGGACTGTCAGAGTGTCCTGGTGTTCTTAACAAACTGGACAGTCAGATGACGTGTTTCATGTTTTTTTTGTTTTTTTATCTCAGTGGAATGTACCGTGTGTGTGTCCAAACACTCACCACAGGGATGACATTAGCAGCCATGTCGGGAAAGCGAACACTGCAGGAGTGGAGAGTTCTCACTAACAGCTGGCGGTATTTATCCGTGTCTTCATGTTCGGTCACATTGTTGGTCTTTATCACTTCCTTCTTGAGCACGATCACCAACTGCAATGAAAAAACATCACAGGGCTTTAGCATCCGTACCCCTCAGCGTGCCTTATGATTACACAAAAGGAAAAACACAAACACCAAACCCTGACTGAGAAAAAAACTCGCTGCTCCTTCGTAAGAGAAAATTAAAAAGTCTTGCTCTTACTGAACACAGACTATAATATCTGAGCAATATCACACTGAAGAGAGTGCTGTTGTGCCGGATATATTGCAGCTGTGATGTGGTCGTAGTCCAGCAGGCCTGAGTACTAAATTTATCACAGACGTGCTGATATTCAGTACAACAGCCCTCGTCCAATCAGGTTACTCGGAATTAACCGTTGTATAAAAACAAGTTATTACAATAATGAACACTTTTTATTAACACACACACGCACCTCCTCCACGTTACGAGACGACACCAGGTCCAGCGCCAGCTGCAGAGTCTTCTTGCGCACCTCCAGGTCCGGTGTGGTCAGAACCCTCAGGATATCCATCACCAGGTCCTGGGAGAAAAAAAATAAAAAGAGCCGCGCATGAATCCTGTGATGAGGTTCCAAGCCGAAACCCGTACACACTACATATAACCTCTGTACTCCAGCTTCAGGACGGTGATGATGTCATACCTGCAGCACGCGCTCGTGAGTGGGATGCTCCTTCAGCTCGATGAGGCGGTCCAGTACAATCAGCTTCACGTTGTTATCACTCTCCTTAATGATCAGGTCAATATAACACTGAGCCGCAGCCTGGACACACACACACACACACAGTTTTACACAAGAACCAGTGCGATTTATGAGACAGATGTGGGTCGGTGGAGTCGGACCTTGATGGCAGTTGGGGCGCTGGACAGAGTGACCAGAGTTCCAGCTGCCTCGTATTTCACAGCTGGACTGGACGACTGCAGCAGGTTGTAGATGCAGCGGATAAAGCGAGCTCGCTCTGACGGGTTAGCATGGCAGACCTGGCGCGCACACACACACACAAAGTTTTAACAATGGATATTATGATATTTTCAGGGAGGACACACTCCCCGAGATCACATGAGGAAGAAACATTTAATAGGAATCGAACTCATCCCCTGCAGTGTGATTATAAATAATAGCCCCCTATAGCCGTTTGCTGTGGAGTCAAAACATCTAAATGCATAAACAGGCGTGACAAACTCAGAGCTCATCATCACGTAAAATCAAGAAGAACTCACCTTGTAGATCAGCTCTACAATCACCAGCTGCAGGATGTCTCCAAACGTGTGGACCTGATCGATACACGTGCTGAGGTAGTCCAGAGCTCTGTCCTGAGATCAGGGGAAAATTAAGCTCTTAGACCAATACTGACACTGCTGAGAATGATTAACATTAATGGAATGTTTTTTAATTATATCTATATAAATGAAAAATAAGAAGAAATAGGAACCAGTCACTCAAATAAGTAAATAAAAAAAGATCAGGCGCTGGCTAAGAGACAAAAATCAGCTGCAGGTGATAAGAGTTTTAAACATTCTGATAACAAAGGAGATAAATAACTAAAATAACGTTATATAAAAAGTAGAACTTAAAGTAAAACTACTACCTTAGTGAAATATTGTATTTGATTTTTAATAAATGATGGAATAGAGTGTTACCTGATCGGCGTGGATCAGCATCATGAAGGCGTTTCTTTTGCAGCTCGCGTCTTTTTCATTCACCAGGAAGTCGTGTATCAGCTCCGGAGCATCTGGGATCAAATGTTCAAAGTTCCTAAACAAAAGAAAGAAAACAAAAGAAAAAGCATAAGAGAAAAAACACACACCCGTGCTGAACATGTTTAACAAAACAACACTCGTTTTCAGGGTCAAAAGCTGGAAGTCAAAACTAGAGCGAGAGAGGAAAAAATAAATAAAAGAGTAAATTATGGCATAAAACAAAAACATTAGATACAAAACTCTCCAACTGTTTCATCTAAAACATGAAGAAAACTTTATAACTAGATTAGCTAAAAATAATCCACAGGAGAAAGTTAAACTGAAACCACAATGCACAGTGGAAAAACGCTAAAGTGATGAAATAAAAAAATTGTGTGTGTGTGTTTGCGTGCTGCAGCCCAACCTGTAAATGGTGTAGATGGCGAGGACAGCGTTGCGGCGTACGTAGCTGTGGCGATGTTCCAGACAGGCGCGGATGGCCGGCATCAATGGCTCTAAAAGCTCCGCCTCCTTCAGCTTGCACAGGAAGCGCAGTGTGGAGCCGCGGATAAACTCGTTAGGGTGCTGAAGATCCTGAACACAATCACATACACAAAGTGACTTACAGCACCCTGATCTATAACACTGAGTTTGGAGCGTGTACCATGAAGGGCGCTTACCTTCCTGTACGCGTCACACACCAGGATCATCTCCTGCAGCAGTTTTCCATCAGGAGTGGTTTTGGGTACGATCTCCCAGAAAACCAGGAGCAGTTTTTTGATGGTGTGGTCCTGGAGAGGAAGCACGAAGCGGATGATGGTCATCAGCAGCCCGGGCAGCTTCTCGCCGTTCAGGATCATGATGATGACTTTCTTTAGCGCCTCCGTCTTGGCTTTAATCTCCCCCTTCTCTGTTCAACATCAAGAACACAGAGCTGTTAGGATGTACTCCAGCACTCTCACACGTTAGAACTCGAGCTCACACATTTTTGGTGGTGTTTGTACCCAGATCAGCTTTCAGGCTGACTTCTGACGGAGGCTCCGAGTCACTCTGGACATTGATCAGGGTGTAGCACACGTTCTCCGCTGCGGTCATGGTGCTGGAGAGATCCTCGTCCTTTCAGCAGACGCCAGTCAGAGAGGATGAACGGAAACACGCGGATCTGTCAGTGCAGTAAAGGAAAAAAAAAATCATAAAGTCCAACACACAACACTCGCTGATCACCACGACTCAACACACACACACACACCTGGAGCCAGGTTTCTCTGGTCAATGTTAAACTTTAACATATTTTTTGATTATTTAAAAAAAATTATGGAAGTGAAATGATGCAGTTAAGTGAAATGTGAGATCAGGAGAAAGATCTGAGGTGTTTAAGGACAGAGAAGCTGAACGGGGGTGCCAATACTTCCGCACAACGCCGTGGTAAAGACCTGACATCCATCCGTGTCATCCCCCCATTACACACACACACACACACACACAGGGTGCTGAGAATCAGCCCGAGTTCTGTGAGCTGAGCTCCGGCTAGTCAGCTAGCGTTAGCTGCGTTATCTGTGCTATGCTAAGTCTCGTTAGACGCCTATACCACATTAAAACTCCTCTAACATTGCCTCAGTCAATTACATTAGCTCTTAGCCTTTAGTACTCACTCCTCCTGAGCGCAGTCAGACACGGTACAGTCAGTAAAATAGAGTATAGTAGAGTATTGCGTTTACAGCTAGCAGGCTAACGCCGCTCCATACTACACACTAGCATACTGCGCAGTACGCACGGGCTCAGGCCGCCGGCCAGGCGCGCGCTGCTCTATCCGCACTAGTCAGTAGTGTAGTACGCACTCCGGTGCGCTCAACCTAACACTCAACAGCTCTGTCTACGTGGCCAGATACACACACACACAAACACACACAAACCGACACCGAGCTACTTACAGCCTACAATATATTAACGTTTAGAATAACACAGTTAATAAAACAAGATTTTTGAATAGAGAATTTTATGAGGTAAAGAATGTTACCTTCTTTAAGTTTCTGCTCCGCTTCCTGCCTGTATCCGGGTCCGAGATGGAGTCTGAGTCTATGGAGTGACGTGGAACCGCAGGCAGATAACCACGCCCACAGTACGGCACGCGACAAGAGTCAAACGCGATGCTGTATTTTGAATTCTTTAGCTAATACATCTGCATGTGTACTGCAGTTAACTGTAGAGCAGGGAAGTGCGAAGTACTGTACTATAAATATAGTACACACTACAGTATATAATGTAATATATGGTACAGAATGTACATTATGGCATACAGTGTAGCACTAGTGTAGTGTAGTGTGCAGTATGGTATGCTGCAAAGTGTGCAGTGCGGTATGACATATTGTATGGGGTATGGCTTATGGTATAGAGTATACATTATACAGTATACTCTATAACATACTGTACTCTATACATGCACAGTATCTTATAAAGTACAGTGTACAGTATGGTATAGAGTATTGAGTACAGTATGGTATAGATTATAGTGTACAGTATGGTATAGAGTATTGTGTACAGTATGGTATAGAGTATAGTGTACAGTATGGTATAGATTATAGTGTACAGTATGGTATAGATTATAGTGTACGGTATGTTATAGAGTATAGTGTACAGTAGGGTATAGAGTATAGTGTACAGTAGGGTATAGAGTATAGTGTACAGTATGCTGTAAAGTATAGTGTCCAAAATGGTATAGAGTATGCTGTACAGTATGGTATAGATTATAGTGTACAGTATGTTATAAAGTATAGTGTACAGTATGTTATAGAGTATAGTGTACAGTATGGTGTAGAGTATAGTGTACAGTATGGTGTAGAGTAGAGTGTACAGTATGTTATAGAGTATAGTCTAGAGTATGGTATATATTATAGTGTACAGTATGTTATAGAGTATAGTGTACAGTATGTTATAGAGTATAGTGTAAAGTATGTTATAGATTATAGTTTACAGTATGGTGTAGAGTGTACAGTATGGTATATATTATAGTGTACAGTATGTTATAGAGTATAGTGTACAGTATGGTATAGATTATAGTGTACAGTATATTATAGAGTAGTGTGTACAGTATGGTATAGATTATAGTGTACAGTATGGTATAGAGTATAGTGTACAGTATGTTATAGAGTATAGTGTACAGTATAGTATAGATTATAGTGTAGAGTATGATATGGAGTATAGTGTACATTATGGTATAGAGTATAGTGTACAGTATGGTATAGAGTATAGTGTACAGTATGCTGTAAAGTATAGTGTACAAACTGATATGGAGTATAGTGTACATTATGGTATAGAGTATAGTGTACAGTATGGTATAGAGTATAGTGTACAGTATGGTATAGCTCAGAGTGTACAGTATGGTATAGAGTATAGTGTACAGTATGGTATAGAGTGGACCATAGTGTACAGTATGGTATAAAGTACTGTGCGCAGTATGTTATAGAGTATTGTGTACAGTGTGTTATAGATTATAGTGTACAGTATGTTATAGATTATAGTGTACAGTATGGTATAGAGTATAGTGTACAGTATGCTATCGAGTATAGTGCACAGTATGTTATAGAGTATAGTGTACAGTTTGGTATAGCTTATAGTGTACAGTATGGTATAGAGTATAGTGTACAGTATGCTATCGAGTATAGTGCACAGTATGTTATAGAGTATAGTGTACAGTTTGGTATAGCTTATAGTGTACAGTATGGTATAGAGTATAGTGTACAGTATAGTATAGTCTATTGTGTACAGTATGGTATAGATTATAGTGTACAGTATGGTGTGAAGTATGGTATAGAGTACAGTGTACTTCCTCTGGGTCCGGGGGTGGATTAGAGCTGAGCGGTAAGTGGGTGCTGGGCCGATTTTTAGCTTTAGGAAATCACCAGTGTTTTGAATTTGATGCAGCAGCTACAGGAAGGCAGACACTAAAGAGTCCTGACCTTAACTCCCGTGAAAGTCTTGGTGACGTGCTGGAGAAGTCTTTACAGAGAAGCTCAACTCTCCCATTGTCAGTACAAGATCTTGAGCAAAAATTAATGCAACTCTGAATGGGAATAAATGAGGTTGTCAAGTTTTTGAAGGCAATGTGTCTCAAAGTGCTATACAAATGAAATAGTCTTGAACTGTAAATCTTTTCCACACTTCTGTCACTGCTGTTTACATTTTGAAATTGACACCTGGAGAACATCAGAAAACAGCCGCAGAACTTTCAGACACTACTGATGTCTGGACCTCAGTGTGTTCATTACTTTGGCTACACATGGCTGTTAAATCACAAAGTAAAGCAGAATGAGAGAGAGTGGAAATATTGCAAACCTTGTTTTGGGGATATAATCCGTTCCTCAGATGTACAATATGTTGCTAATAAAATACTGAAATGACCCTCTATTTCCTCATAGTATGGACCGCCCCGGTTAAGTTAATATGGAGTCCAGTTCGTTATTGGAGGCTCAGGTAGACTGTAGGAAACTCCAGTCCTGAACTATCGAGCGAGACCAGGACCGTCTTCATGACAAAGTGGAACCGTCCCCAGTCACCAGACACATCCCAGACAGACCAAACAGGGCATCATGTGACGAGATCTCCAACCAGAAGAGGGACACCAGGACGAGTCAGAGAGCTCCAGAGGACAGAGGGGGTCTGGATCACTGGCAGCTCAGGAGAGACATGTGTAGTGAGAGAGAGAGCTATACTTCTTCAATAGTTTTCACAATTGTCACTTTATCTTTCACTGCAGAACTGAATGTCTGTACTCTTTCATTGTTGTCATAGTGTGAGAGGGCCCTCTTGTTCTTTCAAAGATTTTTTCCCCCAGGATCCGAGGCTTTTTGGGGGTCATGAAAATCAGCAGACAGGTTGAAATCTGTTTTTACAGCTGAATTTTTTTTTTTTCGAAATTTGTATCATTTTATTTTATATTCTTTATTTGAATATTCTACTTTCTTTTTTATTTTCTTATTTAATATTATATATTCTTTATTTGAATATGCTATTCTCCTTTTTACATTTTAGGTCATGGGCGGTATTTCACTGAATATCACACTATAAATTTAGAATTTTGAAACAAACAAACAATAATAAAAAAGAAAAGGAATAGGATGTAGGGTAATGTGAAATAAGTGGTAATAAATATCAGAGATTATTATTTATTTTATTATTATTATATAGCTGCCATGGTCAGTTTAACTCATATTTATTAGGGGACGTATGAAACTAGCGCGCATGCGTGACTGAATTCCCCCAAGCGGGGTAAGTGCACTACATCGAGGAGTGGACCAGCTCCTGCACCCTCCCAAGTGCACTCCGTGTCGAGCAGAAAGCCGATTGGGACACGGATCCGGCCTCCACCACTGTGCATGTCCTCCAGCAGGCGGCGCTGTGGAACTCCTCAGCCCTGAGACAACAACACAGCTCCAGCTTCTTCCTTTACAGTCGAGAGAGAGAAGAAAAAAAAAAAAGAGCCATGCCCGAGCGCGTTTGAGCTGGTTCCGGAGCGCGCGCGCTGTGTAAACCGTGTGTGTGTGCGCGCGTGTGTGAGAGTGCGCGCGGGCGGCGGGATGAGAGTGTGAGACCGGACCGGACCGGACCGGACCGCGCGTGCGTGTGTGTGTGTGTGTGTGTGTGAGAGCGAGTGTCGGTTCGGGCGGAGGGAGAATCATGTCGGGTCGGGAGGAGGGCGAGGCTCCGCGCGGCGGCGGCGGCGGTAAGGCGGAGAGGAACGGCTACGTGAGGGGCTGCGTCACTCCGCTCAGGCAGGACCCGCCGCGGGGACTCCTCTACAGCGCGTGCCGCTCCGG
This sequence comes from Clarias gariepinus, assembly GCF_024256425.1. Taxonomy (NCBI): domain Eukaryota; kingdom Metazoa; phylum Chordata; class Actinopteri; order Siluriformes; family Clariidae; genus Clarias; species Clarias gariepinus. The sequence goes on from NC_071114.1 coordinate 31,796,938, forward strand.
TACCGGCCCGGGCCCGGGCTCGGGCTCCCCCGGGGTGTCGCGCGCCTCCGCCGCCTGCGCGGGAGCACTGGCCGCGCTCGCGCTCTCCCTCCTCCTCTTCCTCCTCACGCGCCGCTTTCCGAGCGCCGAACTGTGCGCGCTCCTGTGGGACACCGCGCGCGCCCTCAGCCCGCTCTTCAGCATCGGGAGCGCGCACTTCTTCCTCACCTTCTACCTGCGGCGGCGGAGGCGCGAGAGCGGGCGCGCGTGGCTCGTGGCCCTGCCGGTGTGCTGCTACCTGGGGGAGGCGCTGCGCTGGGGGGAGGGGGAGCAGGGGGGCGGCGGCGGGGGCGGCACTGCGGGGCGTCTGCTACCGGCGCTCGGGTGTGTGGGGGCGCTGACCCTGCTGCCCCCGGGGCTCCGCCTCTCACACAGCCTGCTGGTGCTGCTGCTCTCCGGCGCCGCCTGGCTGCTCGCGCACGCCGGGCTCGGCGCCGTGGCCCCCGCGCTCAGGCCCCTCCTCGCCTGCGCCGCCGCAGTCACCGGCTCCGTGCTGGGCCTCGGGTTCGACCGCTCGCACCCGCCCCGGGAACCGCCCCACCGGGCCGCCGAGGAGCGCGTGCCCGTGGTGAGGCCCAGGCGCAGGTCCAGCTGCGTGTCCCTCGGGGAGACGTCCGGGAACTACTGCGGCGGCTGGAGGAGGCCGAGGAGACCCTCGCTGCCCTGTATCTCACGGGAACAGGTACATGTCTCACACACACCTCACACACACCTCACACACACACACAAATACACACCACCACCACCATCATCATCATCATCATCAACTCACACACATATACACACCACCATCATCAACTCACACACACATATACACACCACCATCATCAACTCACACACATATATATACACCACCACCCTCATCAACTCACACACACATATACACACCACCATCATCAACTCACACACATATATATACACCACCACCATCATCATCATCATCATCATCATCAACTCACACACATATACACACCACATCATCATCATCAATTCACACACACATACACACCACCACCCTCATCAACTCACACACACCTCACACACATACACACCACCATCATCATCAACTCACACACACCTCACACACATACACACCACCACCATCATCAACTCACACACACCTCACACACATACACACCACCACCATCATCAACTCACACACACCTCACACACATACACACCACCACCATCATCAACTCACACACACCTTACACACACCATCATCATCAGGTTCAGAACCTTTCCGGGATGGGGGAAATATTTCACACCTAAATCTCTCTAAATTTTACCCTACATGGTTTCAGACCTGCTTAGTTCTCCCAGGCTCTTCTTCAGGTCTGGAACACAAATCTCTCACTTTCTACTTCTCTTAAAAATACTTTATATCTTAAACTTTAGATTTCTGAAGATAAGTTATAAAACATGCTATTTATTTATTTATTTATTTATTTATAACAAAGGGAAATATATATTTTTAAATTTGCCTTTCTCTTAAACATGATATAAATATGAAATATGAAATAAAAAAGTCTTAATGTTTTAGCCGAACTTGGAGGTGAGGGGCGTGGCTACAGTTTCTCTTTTTTAAAATAAAATTATCATTTGGTTACATTTCCAGAACATTTTAATGATGTGTGAGAGAGTAATGGACACACCACGGTCACACAGTGGAGCGTTTGGGGAATAAATCTAATTAAAGACAGGATTAGTCTGATGATTAAACTAATTGCCTGCAAAAGAAAAAAAGATTTAATTTCTCAACGTCTCAAGATTCTGAATCTGATGAACTTCTGATGAATTAATCAAGTTTAACGTTGAGTTCTCCATTAATATTTATTAAAAAATTGATGTCACCTAGCTACTTCTGTTAAAGTTAAAATGTGTAAAATTAAACTTATAAACACACATTCCACACTGTAAAGACTTATAATCTTAATGTGTGTTTATTTAACAAAGCTTTCTATTGTTATATATAAACATGTATGTGTGTGTGTGTGTGTGTGTATAACAGTTAAAATACTTTGCAATCAGTGAGTCAGGGTAGTGTGTGCAGCACAGAGTTGGGGGCAAAGGTCAGTGTGGGGGTGTGGAGCTCGGGGAGATCTTAATGAATGTATAACCCTGACCCTTACTCTGACCCTGACCCTTACTCTGACCCTTACTCTGACCCTGACCCTTACTCTGACCCTGACCCTTACCCTGACCCTTACTCTGACCCTGACCCTGACCCTTACTCTGACCCTCACCCTCACCCTCACCCTTACTCTGACCCTTACTCTGACCCTGACTCTGACCCTGACCCTGACCCTAATCCTGAAGCTCAGAACCCTCACACAGCTGAACATCTTCTCATCTCACTCTTGTGTTTATTACTCAGAAACTGTGATGGAAAAACTAAACTTTACTTTCTGTGAAATCATAAATATCACTCGAGCATGGATCAGTGTGGGTGATGCAAATGTTTAAACATTTTTCTATTATTTGTATAATTTTTATTATTGTTCATTGTTGTTGTTGTTGTTGTTAATTTTGTATTGATATCCAGAAGTGATATATAAATGTATGATTAGTGTGTGAGAGGAGTGTGTGTGTGTGTTTTCTGCTGCTTTTTCTGCTTGACTGTGTGTGAAATGTTTCAGGGTTTCTGGAGTAAAACCTGCAGATCCTCTCAGGACGTCACTGAGAGTCGTGTAATCGTAAGGAATGTGTGATTAAAACGATGAACACGCTGCTTCTCCTCTTAACGACTGCTGAGGATGTGAAGTGACATTGTGTGTGTGTGTGTGTGTGTGTACAGCTCTCTCTGTGTTTGTGGGTGTCGGGGGGGGAGGGGAACCCATTTGAAGTTGTGGGTGATTTTATTGAGTTTGTTGATGAGTTCAGTGTGAATGTGCTGATATTTCGGACAGGCGGTGAGGACGTGCAGCGCTGGGACAGTCTCAGGTCTGTCTCTGTCCGTCTCTGTCCGTCTCCTCCGTCTCTACGGCCAGACGCTGCTCACTGAGTCAGGGTCAGTCACCGTGCTCAGGTGGTCCATAGTGTTTGTCTGTCTGTGTGTGTGTGTGTGTATGTGTATGTGTGTGTGTGTGTGTTTAGGGCCAGATAACACCAGCCTTACACTGCAACCTTAGTTTCTGTTTCCCAAAAGGTCAAATAGTTACTTTTTAGTGTTTGTGTCATTTGGTTTGTTTTAATTGTCTTTGCTAATTTAGTTAATTTTAAAACGGCGGTGTGTTGTGGGGCCGTGACTCAGGACTGGGTGAATGAGGTCACACACACACACAGACACACACACACACACCTAACATTACACACACACACACTGAACATTATACACACACACACACTGAACATTATACACACACACACACACTGAACATTATACACACACACACACACACTGAACATTATACACACACACACACACTGAACATTATACACACACACACACACTGAACATTATACACACACACACACTGAACATTATACACACACACACACACACACACACGCACTGAACATTACACACACACACACCTAACATTACACACACACACACACACACACACACCTAACATTACACACACACACACACTGAACATTATACACACACACACACACTGAACATTATATACACACACACACACACTGAACATTATACACACACACACACACTGAACATTATACACACACACACACACACTGAACATTATACACACACACACACTGAACATTATACACACACACACACACACACACACACACTGAACATTATACACACACACACACTGAACATTATACACACACACACACACTGAACATTATATACACACACACACTGAACATTATACACACACACACACACACTGAACATTACAAACACACACACACACACTGAACATTATACACACACACACACTGAACATTATACACACACACACACACACTGAACATTATACACACACACACACACTGAACATTACAAACACACACACACACACACTGAACATTATACACACACACACACACTGAACATTACAAACACACACACACACACTGAACATTATACACACACACACTGAACATTATACACACACACACACACTGAACATTATACACACACACACACACTGAACATTATACACACACACACACACTGAACATTATACACACACACACACACTGAACATTCAAACACACACACACACACACACTGAACATTATACACACACACACACACTGAACATTACACACACACACACACACACACTGAACATTATACACACACACACACTGAACATTATACACACACACACACACTGAACATTACAACACACACACACACACTGAACATTACAAACACACACACACACACTGAACATTATACACACACACACACACACTGAACATTATACACACACACTGAACATTATACACACACACACTCTGAACATTATACACACACACTGAACATTATACACACACACACACTGAACATTACAAACACACACACACACACCTGAACATTACAAACACACACACACACACACTGAACATTATACACACACACACACACACTGAACATTACAAACACACACACACACACTGAACATTACAAACACACACACACACACTGAACATTATACACACACACTGAACATTATACACACACACACTGAACATTATACACACACACACACTGAACATTATACACACACACACACACTGAACATTACAAACACACACATACACACACTGAACATTATACACACACACACACACACACTGAACATTATACACACACACACACACACTGAACATTATACACACACACACACACACTGAACATTATACACACACACACACACACTGAACATTATACACACACACACACACACACACACACTGAACATTACACACACACACACACACACTGAACATTATACACACACACACACACACTGAACATTATACACACACACACACACACACACTGAACATTATACACACACACACACACACACACTGAACATTATACACACACACACACACACACTGAACATTATACACACACACACACACTGAACATTATACACACACACACACACTGAACATTATACACACACACACACACACACTGAACATTATACACACACACACACAGCACTGAACAATACACACACACACACACACACACTGAACAATACACACACACACACACACTGAACAATACACACACACACACACACACTGAACAATACACACACACACACACTGAACAATACACACACACACACACTGAACATTATACACACACATACACTGAACATTACAAACACACACACACACACACTGAACATTATACACACACACACACACGCACTGAACATTACACACACACACACACACGCACTGAACATTACACACACACACACACACACACTGAACATTATCACACACACACACACGCACTGAACATTATACACACACACACACACGCACTGAACATTCACACACACACACACACGCACTGAACATTACACACACACACACACACGCACTGAACATTATACACACACACACACACGCACTGAACATTATCACACACACACACACGCACTGAACATTACACACACACACACACGCACTGAACATTACACACACACACACACGCACTGAACATTACACACACACACACACACACACACACTGAACATTACACACACACACACACACGCACTGAACATTACACACACACACACGCACGCACTGAACATTACACACACACACACGCACTGAACATTATACACACACACACTGAACATTACATACACACACACACACACACACGCACTGAACATTACACACACACACACACACGCACTGAACATTACACACACACACACACACGCACTGAACATTACACACACACACACACACACGCACTGAACATTCACACACACACACACACGCACTGAACATTACACACACACACACACACTGAACATTATACACACACACACTGAACATTATACACACACACACACTGAACATTATACACACACACACTGAACATTATACACACACACACACTGAACATTATACACACACACACACACACTGAACATTATACACACACACACACACACACACACACACTGAACATTATACACACACACACACTGAACATTATACACACACACACACTGAACATTATACACACACACACACTGAACATTATACACACACACACACTGAACATTATACACACACACACACACTGAACATTATATACACACACACACACTGAACATTATACACACACACACACACACACACACACGCACTGAACATTACACACACACGCACTGAACATTACACACACACACACACACTTGTAGCGCAGCCACATAAAAGGGCATTTTAACAAACAGGGAAATGGATTAAAGAGCTAATGCGGCTCACCTGTGCTCGTAAATTTGCCCGATCTGGTTTTATTTGTCCCCATTGAGTTGTGTTGGTCACTCGGTAAGCTCTCGCGAGCATGCGCGATCGCAGCGCGAGGGAACCCGGAAGCGGCGTCGGGTCACGTGTGCCGGTATAAAGCCGGAACCGGCAAGTGGCTCAACACGGAGAGATTTACCCAGCGCGCTGTTTATTTTTGAGAGAGAGTTTGTTGATGAAGCTAAAGGAGTACTTTTCCCCGGTTGGATTATTCCTCATAGACACTCACAATTCACCTCTCGTTCCGTCGCTCGAGCTCCCGGATTTGTCATCGATACCGGTGAGGCCGAGCCAATCTCTCCCGTGCATCATTTCACTCACTGCAATAACCTTAACTCTGGACAATCATACACGCACTCACACCCCCGCATACACCCTACACATTGTTTCTATTTGTATATATTTTGTATATATTGGTTTTTGGTGCACCTTGTTTGTTTGTTTGTTGGTTTAATACACGTTGGTTTGGTTTATATAGAGTTATTGTGTCGCGTCTTTACTTGTCCTGTCTTGATTGCGCAATACCGGAAGTGTTGTTTAAAAGCCCGTATTTGGATTCTCGACCCCGTAGCAACGTAACTAGTGGTTTAATTAAATCCAAGTGTTACATAGTGGTGGCCCGTACGTACGGGGAATCGTTTTTTTCGGGTATTTTCCGGTTTTGTGTATCTTGGCAGAACAAAATGGATGCTAACATTGCTAATGCTAATGCTAGGGGTGCCGTGCAGGCCGACCTTGCGGTAGCTAATAATGTGCTGGAGGATGTAGATGATGCATTTGTTACACGCCGTAACCCTACAGCTGAAATAACCTCATTGATTAGTTCACTATATATATCTGACAGACATGAGGATGATGATGATGATGATGATGATGTTGTGTCTGATATTAATGTTGTGCATACGTTGCAAACTGAACTGAATCAATGCAAGGAGGATATGGGGGCGCTTACTGACAAAGTGAACACGTTGGAGCAGGATTTTAGACAATCCGTAAACAGCAGTTTGAACAGGGAAACCAGTTTTCGGGACGCAGTGGACGCTAGCCTAGAAGGGCTGGAGCGCTACTGCCAAGAGGCCCTGGAGAAACTGGAAAGAGCGGTCACTGACTGTTTTCTGAGACGTGACGTAATCTGGGAAAACCAGATGAAAAAACTACGGCTCACAAGTACGCCCACCATCCAAAGGTTAAAGGCCTACACCCCTGCATCTCCCCAATCTCCTGTTCTACATTCTCCCAGCACGGCGATCACAGCATCTACGGCAAAGGTAAAGCACATAAGCAGTCATGAAACATACGACATTCCTCCTTGTGTTCAACCACACGCTTCTGCTCAGCTTACCTCCTCAGTTTCACCCTCTTCTTCTTCCTTTTATGGCCGACCACCCATCCGCCTGGAGTTTCCAGCCTTTGGCGATGCTTCAGAGACAGCGGATGTTCTTAACTTCATCGAACAGTGTGAAAACTATTTGGAGATCAGACCACTGCCCAGCCCAGAACTGTTAGGAACCCTCAGCACGGTGCTACGAGGACCTGCTCTGAGCTGGTGGAAGGCAGAGAAAGGCAAGGTGAAGGACTGGAAGTCTTTTAAACAGGCATTTATGGCGGCTTTCTTACCGGATGACTACCTCACAGAAGTGGAAGAAAACTTAAGGTCTCTGGTACAGCAGCCCAGTCAACGTCTTAGAGACTTCGCCTATGACTACCGCGCCCTCTGTATGAAGTGGAAGCCTGATATCTCCGAGGAAGAACTAGTGGGTCGAATCCTGAACAACATCAACCCAAGAGTGGCAGGATGTCTGAGAGGAACAGTGAACACCGTGGAACAGCTGGTGAAGATAGGTTCTAGGGTGGAAAAAGACTGCAAGAGCTCCAAAGACTACTGGCAGAAGGTGGACTCCCAGCACAACAAGGAAAAGAGTCATAAGAAGGCAGGTGAGCGAGTTCCTACAAAGCACGCAGCAGGACTCTCCATTGCTCAACCCCTGGCAACTCCTTCGCTTCTCCTGGTTCCAGTAACAGTGCAAGGGAGGAAGGTGAGTGCTGTGGTCGATACGGGAAGCTCCTACACGCTGATGAGGGAACATCTATGGAGGCAGCTCTGCGAAAAGGAAGTCAGGTGTGATGTTCCTTCTCCTCAGAAGTTTGTTATGGCTGATGGGAAAACACACCAGGCGCAAACCCAGAGAAGGCTTCATTACATCTGGCACACTATCGAATGTGAGCTGGACACATACGTCATGAGCAACTCTCACCTGGCTTTCCCTCTGATCGTGGGGCTGGACTTCTTAAAAGCCACAGGAGCCACCTTGGACGTCGCACGCGGGGAGTACGGGCTGAAAACAGAGGAGGGAGTCACTAATCATCCCTTTATAATGTCCCAACCCCACTCTGCGCCATCTAAGTCAGCTCAAAGGACACACACACATCTCCTGGCTACGGCTAACCTGTATCTAGCCTTACCTGTGACTCCTGATGATCTCCTATGTGCGGAGGAAAACTTAAAAAGTGTGACATCATGGGACACCGACAACGAAGAGGAGCTGCTGAAACTAATGGCCGCTTGGCCCCGCACCACCTCCAACATCTTGGGCAAAACAGCATTAGAGAGACACAAAATCACTTTATCTGACGACACCCCTTTTAGATCCAGAGCATACAGAGTTTCACCCTTAAAGAAAAAAATAATAGAAGATCAAGTCGACCAGATGCTGAAGGACAACATCATCGAACCTTCATGTTCGTCATGGTCGTCACCGGTTGTTTTAGTACCTAAACCCGATGGGACTTACCGTTTCTGTGTAGATTTTAGAAAATTGAACAGCAAAACCAAACCTGATGCATATCCAATGCCTTTAATACACAACATCATTGAATCACTGGATGGTGCCTCCTGGTTCTCAACGTTGGATCTGCAATCTGGTTACTGGCAGGTGAAGATGGAGAGAGACAGCTGTGAGAAGACCGCCTTCATCACTACCAAAGGTCTGTTTCAATTCCGGTCCATGCCCTACGGACTCAGAAATGCAGCTGCAACGTTCCAACGACTGATGGAGAAAGTTTTGGCGGATCTAAGAGGAAAGTATTGCTTCGTCTATATAGATGACATTATTATTTACTCACAATCACTAGAACAACATAGAAGGCATCTTAACGCAGTATTTTCCAGACTTACCCAAGCCAACCTCTCCCTCAACATGAAGAAGTGTCATTTCTTCAAAAGGCGGCTAAAGTTCCTAGGTCATGTCATCTCTGAAGAAGGTGTGCAGTTAGACCCGGAGAAAACCAAGGCGGTGGCAGAATATCCTCCCCCACAAGACTTAAAATCTCTTCAACGTTTTCTGGGTCTCGCGGGCTGGTATCACAAGTTCATTCCCCACTTTGCAGACATAACAGCTCCATTAAATAATTTAAAAAGGAAGGGAGTAAAATGGGAGTGGACCGAAGAATGCCAGAACAGTATGGATGTCATCAAACACGCACTTCAAAACCCACCAGTACTAATACAACCAAACCTAAATCTGCCATTCCAATTGCACACCGACGCCAGCGAAGTGGGCCTGGGAGCCATCCTCACCCAAACTGCAGCAGAAGGAGAACGAGCAGTAGCTTACGCCTCACGAATGTTGAGAGGAGCTGAGCAGAATTACTCCACCTCAGAAAAGGAGTGTTTGGCCGTGGTCTGGGCTGTAGAAAAATGGAGGCACTATCTAGAAGGTCGTGCTTTTGAGGTCTTTACCGACCATGCCGCCCTGTCATGGGCCTTTAACTGCCCGAAAACCAGCTCTCGTCTCACCCGATGGACGTTACGCCTACAACAGTTCGTTTTTACAGTACATCATAGAAAAGGCTGCTTAAATCTGGGACCAGATGCGCTATCCCGGGCGCCCCCGCCGTTAGAAGTGGGCACCGCTCCATGTCTCGCCATCACAACCTCTAAATGTTCGTCCGACTTACCAAACGACCTGTGCGAGATAACTCAAGCCCAGCATGAGGACCCCACCATCACGAAGCTGCTCTCGAAAGACCAGCCACGAAGCACAAGAGAGCAGAGGGTCTCTTTCGAACATCACCAAGGGGCGTTATATCGCCGGGTACCGGTAAGACACGGAGAAAAATTTCAACTAGTTGTCCCCCAGTCATTAATAAAAAACTTTTTACACTACTATCATGACAATCCATTGGGAGGACACCTGGGGCAACTGAAAACCCTGCTGAGGTTACTAGATGTGGCATGGTGGCCCACGGTGCGGAAAGACGTCTGGCACTATGTGAGAACTTGCAGCGTGTGTCAACAATATAAAATGGAAAACACTAGACCTAGTGGGCTACTACAGAGCACGGAGGTTCCAGAGCCAGGACACACCGTGGGATTGGACATCATGGGTCCTTTTCCCCGAAGTAAAAGGCAAAATGAATATCTGCTGGTGGTGGTAGATTATTTCACCAAATGGGTGGAGATGTTTCCCCTCAGGGATGTAAAGACGCCAAAACTGGTGAAAGTGCTAAGAGAGGAAATCTTTACTAGATGGGGAGTCCCCAAATATCTAGTTTCCGATCGAGGACCACAGTTTACGTCTCAGCTGCTGGCACACCTCTGCCAAACCTGGGGGAGCGTCCAAAAGCTAACTACAAGCTACCACCCACAAACGAACCTGACGGAACGAGTTAACCGAACTCTGAAGACAATGATCGCTTCTTACGTCGGGGACCATCACCAAAACTGGGACCAATGGTTACCCGAGCTTAGATTCGCCATCAATACAGCCCAACAGGAAACTACGGGAAAGACACCTGCAGAACTCACGCTGGGTCGGCAACTAAAAGGGCCACTCGAAAGGCTCATGAATCACCCTCCAACACCTGATCACACAGCCTACTCATTACTAGACCGACAACAGCTTATCATGGAGGAGGTGAGACAAAGAGTGAAACAACCACAGTCCAAACAAGCTAGATACTACAATGCCCGGAGAAAAGATGCGCACTTTAAACCAGGAGATCTAGTTTGGATAAAAACTCACCCACTCTCCTCCGCAGCGAAAAGATTTTCTGCCAAGCTAGCGCCCAAGTGGGAGGGACCAGCAGAAATAAAGAACAAAAAGGGACCAATTAACTACACTGTGTCTTGGGGCAATCCACAAAAAACTGATATAATAAACGTGGTTAATCTGAAGCGCTTTTACGGACGTTCTCCTCAGACGCCGGAGGCTTGGGGGGGGGGTCTATGTAGCGCAGCCACATAAAAGGGCATTTTAACAAACAGGGAAATGGATTAAAGAGCTAATGCGGCTCACCTGTGCTCGTAAATTTGCCCGATCTGGTTTTATTTGTCCCCATTGACTGTGTTGGTCACTCGGTAAGCTCTCGCGAGCATGCGCGATCGCAGCGCGAGGGAACCCGGAAGCGGCGTCGGGTCACGTGTGCCGGTATAAAGCCGGAACCGGCAAGTGGCTCAACACGGAGAGATTTACCCAGCGCGCTGTTTATTTTTGAGAGAGTGTTTGTTTGATGAATCTAAAGGAGTACTTTTCCCCGGTTGGATTATTCCTCATAGACACTCACAATTCACCTCTCGTTCCGTCGCTCGAGCTCCCGGATTTGTCATCTATACCGGTGAGGCCGAGCCAATCTCTCCCGTGCATCATTTCACTCACTGCAATAACCTTAACTCTGGACAATCATACACGCACTCACACACCCGCATACACCCTACACATTGTTCATATTTGTATATATTTTGTATATATTGGTTTTGGTGCACCTTGTTTGTTTGTTTGTTGGTTTGTTTGCTTTAATACACTTTGTTTTGGTTTATATATAATTATTGTGTCGCGTCTTTACTTGTCCTGTCGTGATTGCGCAATACCGGAAGTGTTGTTTAAAAGCCCGTATTTGGATTCTCGACCCCGTAGCAACGTAACTAGTGGTTTAATTAAATCCAAGTGTTACACACTGAACATTATACACACACACACACACACACACACACTGAACATTATATACACACACACACACACTGAACATTACACACACACACACTGAACATTACACACACACGCACTGAACATTACACACATACACACACACACACACGCACTGAACATTACACACACACACACACACTGAACATTATTACACACACACACACACTGAACATTATATACACACACACACTGAACATTACACACACACACACTGAACATTATACACACACACACACTGAACATTATACACACACACACACACACACTGAACATTATACACACACACACACACACACACACACACACTGAACATTATACACACACACACACACTGAACATTATACACACACACACACACACACACACACACTGAACATTATACACACACACACACTGAACATTATACACACACACACACTGAACATTATACACACACACACACACTGAACATTATACACACACACACACACTGAACATTATACACACACACACACACACACACACACACACTGAACATTATACACACACACACA